>NC_039253.1:10914255-10951755 GCF_003368295.1 Carassius auratus
AGTGTTCGAACTATACCGTGTCCTTTGGGGGAGCCACTTCTTTTTTTTTTTTGGGGGGGGGGGGGGGTAGAGGTCGTGCACATGCGCATGCCTCAAATAAGGACTTACAACAGCTACAAGTGTATGCACTATTATACATTATCGACACGAGTGCCTCAAAAAAGGACATATAATGACTTACAAAGATACATAACAGCTACAATATGCACTATTATACTTTATCGACACAAATTGATAGGTCAGGAAGACAGCCTTGAATGATGTTGCGGTCTCCTCCGTTAATTTAGAATTCACCTCAATTACTTTATTTGCCAGAATCGCCTTTTGCTTAGTCAATGCCACTTCAATGGCCATCTTGTGTGCAATGCTGTCCCTGTATTTATATATAATTTTTCGCGACTGGTTCTGAGCATTAATCATTAATCCACTCCTCAGACAAGTGCGTGCCAGGTACCTTTTCAGACAGAAGAAGGTTTTTTGCGTCCTTACAAGTTGTAACGAGGTGGAAAAAAAATGATGGCCCCTTTAAGAGCTTTGCGCGCTCCCTGTAAAACGGCTATGCCACTACTGTATGATAATGTATACAAGCCGCGACTCGGAATCCCCCATGTATGCGCGGATAAATCTCTGTTTGGAAAATCATTTCTGTTTTTAATCCTTGTTTGTTTTGTTTGGATTACGCCTGGTGGACGGTGGAAACATGGGACAGACAATTGGCCCGCAGTTCGATTGAGAGAAATAAAACCGCGAGTCGTTGTTAATGTCAACTCGCCTCCCGTGAGTTTTGTCTGGCCCTAAATAACTTTGTGAAGCTACCCATATTTTTTCCCCCCTCCTCCTGACCACAACGCAGTTAACAAAGTGATGCACCCAGCTTCCATCCTTACACACAGCCCATGTATAATTGGCCTTCTTCCAGGGCTCATCCACTGCTGCCTGTCCAGTTTAACGCGAGAGAGGACTCGAAGCAAGAGGGGTTAGGATTCCAGAGATTACTTTTCTTCAGCTTCATGCGTTTTCACAGTGGGCTTGGCTTGAGGGTTTACAGTGCTTGCAGCAGGTGAATCAGTCGTGCGTCATCACTACACAATTTCTTAATAAAACCAAAATTAATTGAACTACCTTGTTTTCTTTTTGCCCTAGCTATGATGCTATAACTGCAATAATGGAAGGACTTTGCGCTCGATAAATGGCCTCCAACGTTTATTTTTTTCTACGAACCTATGACATACTAACATGTGGAATTTGCAGCGTCAGCGCCCCCACACCTTCTGTAATCTTTTTTGAAGTTAATTAGGTTTTAATCGCTGTCATGCATGAATTGAATAATATTTTTGCCATCATAATCACATTACAAAACTGAAATTGCAATTAAAAATATTCACATTGTCAGTATTTTTTGAGACCCCCCAAAATTTCAGATTTCTCGTTTTTCAGGGGAGCCCATGTCTTATTAAGGGGAGCCGAGCTCCCCTAGCTCCCTCCGTAGTTCGCACTATGTATGTTGCGCTATAAACAGTTCATCAAAAAATAAATAAAAGACCTCTGCATTGTGTATGAGACCCCAACTATTTTTGAATACAAATAACATCTGCTTGGTAAGCGTGGTTCATTGCCTGTATCTGTGGATGCACTTTACATACGGGTCAGGGGACATGATTAATTAAGTTCTTTTTTTTTTATCGCATTATTTTATTGTAATTAATCACACTATATAATTATGTTGACAGCCCTAAACTTTCTATCTGGCAAGTTTATTGTTTATCATTATGAATTACTCATGACAGCTGTTTGTGATATCTGTGTGTCTAGAGGTGAGAGTGAGAGAAGAGGAACCATCTTTAATTCATGGCAGGTCTTCCACTCCCCCTACAGCCCTCTCAAGCCGTATGTTAGGATTCACTCTCTTCTCTAATGCTCCTATCTTTAGCATTTGCAGCTCTCACTATATCTGTTTAACCGATTCCTGAGACTGAAATGGACGGAGGGAAAAAATAACACGAGCGGAGTTGCATTTCTCCATTTTTGCTTTTATCTAAAAAGCCCTCTATGCGTGTGTCCGTGGGACCTTGTGTCATCATTTATATAAACAGCTTCTCGTAAGTGACACTGAGAGTGCACTGATAGGCTGAAGAAGAGGAACAGAGCAAGACCAACACCAAGAGCTCCCACAAACTTCTGTAAATTGTATTTAGTGCCTATTTATGCATTTTCTTCTCTGATAGTTTTAGATTGCTCATTTAATATTCAGCATGGAATCAAAATAGATACTTTTTACTTTAAAACCCATTCTTATTGTGCATGGTTTATCATAATTTTTTCTTCAAATGTATGTTTTTAATTATTTAAATAGTTTTAATGTATTTTTTAAAACACTTCATATTAAAAATATATATTTTATATTAGTTTTAGGTTTTCATACAAACAGAAGTCCATGCTACAATATTCCTTGTACTTACTCACATAGACACTCCGTTGGCTTTAATTCATGTGAAATTACTTTCTGTGCAAATTCCCAGAAGAGATCTCTCCAGCTGGAGAACAGTTTCCACTTTACGATTCTACTCATGTTTCAAGAGGTTTTTGTGTAACGGCTGTCATGCTCCTTTACGTATATTCTCTTTCTCAGCTGCACAATATCACACTGGCTTAATTATCTGTAGTTTAAGCTTGCTAATATAATCTCTCATGATATAGCATGATTCTCGGGGATCAATGAGGTGGAACTAATCTGGATTTGATCAAATACGTTGTATTGTGTGTTTGGAGAAAAGAATAGTTTATGTATTTGATGCATCACTCTTTCTTTCTCTGTCTCTATCCAAATCTCAAGACTAAACACAGACCGGCTTATGTAGCTCTTAAGTATTTAACAATTTTATCACCTTTTTTTTTATGCGTTTTGTTTTGTGTGGTGTTAATAAATAGATGCACCGGAACACTAAAGAACATGCTAAAGTTTATGTTGCCTCTAATTGCTGTCTTTTGAGAAATAAGCATCAAGATTTCTCATGTCCAAGAGAATGACAGGTCTGGTCATGACCCTTGCAGGAATGCTGAGTTTTTTCTTACGATGAATGCAGAGAAATATGCGTCAAATCAGGGTCATTTAAAGAGGTGTTTTATTTTATTTTTTCTTATTCTCTTTTTTATTCTCAGCCTGAAAAAAGGCCACTAAAACAGAACACGCTCTGTAGGTTTGATTGCTCACTTGCTCTGGTAAAAACAACTCTCTTACTTTGATTTTCGAAAAATGCATTCAGTGAAGAATAACAAAAAGGCGGTTGCACTTTATTTTACAATACGTGTACTTACATGTACTTATATACACTGTAAGTATACTATATCTAAGAAAGTTCTGGTAACACAAGGTAACTACATGGGGTAGGGTTAGGTTTAGGGATAGGTTCAGGGTTAGTACCTAGTTATTATAAAGTTATTGCAATTACCATAATAAGTACATAGTATGTACATGAGGAACAGGACTGTAAAATAAAGTGCTACCAAAAAGGCCAAGAGAAAAAAAGCAGCATGTTTGGATTATTGCTGAAGTGACAATTCATAGAAGCATGATGCATTACTATATTGTAATGACATTACTCTTTATTTATTACTAATTCATTCATTTCTTAAATCCATAACAGCCCTTACCACATGGAAAGTGCAGTGATAGACCAAAATATTTAATACGCTTTTCAATTTTAGTTGCTAGTTTGTGTACATTTGTGTTTAGCAGTTGAATCGGATCTTGATGTTTGTTTTTTTCAACGTCTCCCTCCACGAGCAGCATGTTTTTAAGATGACATATCAAGTTTAAATATTAAAAATAGTGTACTAAAAATGTCCCTTCCATGTTATTGATTCTTCTCTAATGAATCAGGGCACAGGATACTTTCCAAAATTGTCTGAAAACATGTCACAATTGTTTGAGATTACTTGAATCTTTTTGACGTGTTTGTGATGAGTTGTTACTCAAGTCTGAATCAGTTTACATGTTTTGAAGAAATTCACTAAATTATTATGTTTTGGTATGATTGAGAGGTTACCAAAATTTTACGGTAATTACCTAATTGTAGTATTTTCGTGATCCAAAACAGTGTGTCCTTAAAAACAAGTGATGCGTGTCAATACAAGCGACCTCGGTAATATTCAACATTTATTTGTATTTTTTTTTGAGAACAGTAAATGCAATAAGATTATTTTAAAATCAATAAAAGTAGGAAAACCTGATTTTCAATCAAGTTAAATAACATACTGTTTTTTTTTTTCACAAGCTCTGTATGTACCGTAAACAAGGTCTCTGAGTGTAGTCAAAGCAGATGATTGAGTTGAAGAGCGTTTTAAGACATGTGGTGTTATAATCCGTAGCTCAGAAGGACATCCTGAATGACAAGAACACTTGAGGCTTTTCAGGATGAAGTTGTTAATGTGGAAGCTAGTGGGGAGGAGATGGTCGAAGGGGAATGAATGTCCTCTTACTTTTGTCTTTGGAATGAAGCACAATACTTGCTCAAATCAATATATCATGCTGTAGTGGTAATTAAGAGGATGAATCTGCCCTCGAGGGGCTCACAGACAGTATGGAGTCCATTTTGGAGCCTCTCTATACAGTCTCATTCTAGACTTAAGCAGAAAGCAGTTGCTAAGAAACAGTAAGTGTGGTAGGAGATATTAGTTCGGTCTTTATTTTTCCTTTTTTCAGATTTACTTTCTTTCCTCAACTTCCTGTAAAAGCAGTATTGACAGAAAATAATCAATGACAGACATCATACCTGGTGTTTTTTAATCTGTTTCTATGAGTGTTGGTGATTTTTTTTAGTTCTCAAGTAGCTGTTTAATTTTAGGGGATTTCAGGGGAAGTGTTAACAGTGATGGGATTGGAACCCATAATATGGCTGTTTGGTCCTCCATATTATGGATTTTTAGTTCTGCCTTCCAATTAAAATAACAATTCCGAATTCATAACAATCAGAAGCTTCTGCAGTGCAACAGAATGACAGCGACAGAACAAAAACACAGATAATAAAAGAATAAAAAATAGAACAAGTAAGTAATAACAATATGCAAATTGACAATTGTATGTACAGGTATATTATGTGCAAATTTGAAGTGTAGACTAAGTATGTGTGTTAGATAAATAAGTGTATAAATAGTGTTGTGTCTTCCACAGTTATAATCAATTGTTCATTAGATGGATTGCCTGGGGGAAGAAACTGTTCCTGTGTCTGGTCGTTCTAGTGCTCAGTGCTCTGTAGCGTCGACCAGATGGCAACTGTTCAGAGAGGAAGTGTGCTGGATGTGAGGGGTCCACAGGGATTTTGCCAGCCCTTTTGCTCACTCTGGATAAGAACAGTTCATGAATAGAAGGGAGGGTTGTACCGATGATTCGCTCAGCAGTCCGGACTACCCTCTGTAGTCTTCTGAGGTCCGATTTAGAAGCTGAGCTGAACCAGACAGTTACTGAAGTGCAGAGGATGGATTCAATGATGGTGGAGTAGAACTGTTTCAGCAGGTTGAACTTCCTCAGCTGGCGGAGAAAGTAAAACCTCTGCTGGGCCTTTTTCACCATGGAGTCAATGTGAATGTCCCACTTCAGGTCCTGAGAGATGGTGGTTCCCAGGAACCTGAATGACTCCACTGAAGCCACAGTGCTGTTCGTGATGGTGAGTGGGGGGAGTGCAGGGGGGTTTCTCCTGAGGTCCACGATCATCTCCACTGTTTTGTGTGTGTTGAGCTTCAGGTTGTTGAGAGTGCACCAGACAGCAAGCTCTTTAACTTTCTGTCTGTAGCCAGACTCGTCATCGTTCTGTATGAGGCAGATGAGTGTGGAGCTTCAGGAGCTTGACAGAGAGGTCTTTAGATGTGCAGTTGTTGGTGTAGAGGGAGAAGAGCAGTGGGGAGAGGACAAAGCCCTGGGGAGCTCCAGTGCTGATTGTACGGGTGCTGGGTGTGTATTTTTCCAGCCTCACTAGGTGCTGCCTGTCTGTCAGGAAGCTGTTGATCCACTGACAGATGGATGTGGGCACAGAGAGCTGAGTTAGTCTGGGCAGGAGAAGGTTTGGAATGATAGTTTTAAAGTCCGAGTTGAAGTCCACAAACAGGATCCTCACAAAAGTCCCTGGTCTGTCTAGGTGTTGCAGAACATAATGCAGTCCATTGTTTACTGCATCATCCACAGACCTGTTTGCTCTGTAAACAAACTGAAAAGGATCCAGCAAGGGTCCAGTGATGTCCTTCAGGTGGGCCAGTACCAGTTTTTCGAATGACTTCATGACCACAGACGTTAGAGCCACAGGCCTGGAATAATTTAGTCATGTAATTTTGGATTTATTTGGGATGGGGATGATGGTGGAGCATTTGAAGCATGAAGAGACTTCCTACAGCTCGAATGATCTGTTGAAAATCTGTGTGAAGATGGGGGCCAGCTGGTCAGCACAGGATTTCAGACAGGCTGGTGTAGCACAATCTGGGCCTGGTTTCCTTTTCTGCTTCCAGAAGACCTGGCGCACCTCATCCTCGCTGATCTGAATTGCAGGTGTGGGGGAGAGGAGGGATGCAGGAGGTGTGAATGGTGTGAATGACGCTTGGTGCTAAATATATTTATTAAACACCATTGCTGTTTAATGACAGTATAAAAGAAACAGCTGCTTCTTTAAATGTATGGTTTGCCCAAAAAATGAAAATTCTGTCTTGAATTACTCACCCTCATGTCGTTCTACACTCCTAAGACCTTTGTTCATCTTTGGACACAAATCCAAGAGCTTTCTAACGCTGTATAGTTAAAATAGTCCCATGTGATTTCAGTGGATCAACCGTAATTTTATGAAGCTATGAGCATAGTTTTTGAGTGCAAAGAAAACAAAAATAATGACTTTGTTCAACAAGCTCTTTTCTCCAATGTCAGTTGAGGCAGATTTACAAGAGTAACTAAAAAAAACTCATTAAAAAAAAAAAGTTTTTTTTTTTTTCAAAATTTCATAATTATTTGTGAAAGTTACTTGTTACTTGTAAAGTTATAACTTTATTGATTTATTTATTTTTATTTTTTTCAGTGTAATATTGAGTATCGTTTCAGAATATTTTATGGTTAAGGACTCAGTATAACTGAGAAATCTGGGGGTAAATGTCATGTTTAATATAGCTTTGGGAGGTTTCAGGGGTAAAGGTTTCTGTACACATGTAATGGTTTGATTGTAAATGACTGTAATCTTAAGTAATTATGGTCAGAACAGATGTAAATGGCTTTATTCGTCTGTTATGCCATGGTAGCAATTGAACGATAATGGACCCTTGCTTATAACTCAATACTTTATGCATCTTGTCTTTTTAAATGGCATTTGAAATATAGGCCAAGGCCGCACCGCTTTACACATTTGGATGATGAGCGAGAGCTTAAGGGGTTGGTTTTGCATTTACCCCTGTACGGGTTTATTTGACCGTGCTTTCGGATGACTGACAGGCTCCAGGACCAGAGAGAGAGGGAGAGCTCTGACAAACCGTTGTTGTATAGTGCACAATATTTGCTTTCTTTACCTCTAGTCTCATCTAGATTTATAGAAGAAAAAGCGAGAAAGCAAGCAGAAGTACACGACAAGCTTCCTTATAGATGTAGCAAGGTGCTTTTAGTGTCAGCTCTCCCAGATAAGACCGAGTGCCAGAGTGTGTTTGCTACTGGAGAGTCAGGCCACTGACTGAAGCTCAGCTTCCTTTGAGTGTCATTCTTAATCCTGAACTGAGCCAAGCACCCACCGGGCCGAAATGGCGGTCTGATTGGGCAGAGGCAGCTCAACCGTGAGAGAGAAAATCTCTCTCTTTCTCTCTCGTTCTCCCCAGCTGCAGACTGAACACTGGCTCCTGGATTTGGGTCACAGAATATCAGCGTTAGCCAGAAACAGGAAAAAAGGAAAACATTAATCAATGATTTAATGGTAATCTGGGGCTCAGGTTGTTTGAGGATGAAAAGAGAGAGAGAGAGAGAGTGGAGCGACAGAGACACTGGGATGATTACATGCTTTTTGTCATACAGTTTGTACATTCCAACAATAGAGTACAAAATACCTTCATAAAAAATAGAAAAAGGCTGATTGTCGAGCTCAGGAGGTCAAACTAAATATTATAGGATTTATAAAAATAAAAAGCTCAGAAGGCATTTGAATGAGTTTGAAGCTGAACCTGAAGAGTTGTTTTTGAAGACAAGCTTTGCTAGGAACACAAGATCACATTTATGAAGGTTTTTAATTTTTGGTTCATTTTTTATATTTTCAGAGTTCCATTTGGATCCCATTGTGTAACATGTTGTTGATTTTGAGCGCAAAATTTCCCCTGTGTGTAAATCCCAATATAAATTTAAGGTAAAGTGCATGAATATTAATTGGGTCAGGTGTTGCCCGCAGTCAAATAATAAATATTCATAAGCCATGCTCACATAATAGGAGGATTCATTTAGGTACAGCTGATTAGTTCACACTTAACAAGTCTTCCTTTCAGCCAATAAGTTACTGGGCAAACATAATTAATATTCATGAGCAAAGTAGAACTTGTAAATTACAGCAAATAGTATTGTAGTTATAATGACTTATAATGTTGGTAGTTCATATAACAGTATACAAAAACATAAAAAGAAGCACAACTGTTTCCATCATTGTTAACATGTGACATTAATGGCTGGTGAAAATTCAGCTTTACCTCCACAAAAAACGTATTATATTTTAAAGTTATATTAAAATTGAAAACTGAAAATTGTGATTACATTTCACAATATTACTGTTTTTACCGTATTTTGATCCAGTAAATGCAGTCGTGATGAGCTGAAGAGATTATATTAACAAATATTATTACATTTTAAAATTATTACATAATATAATATTAATAATAAAATGTTTAATATTATATGAAAAATGTTGTATTGTTATTAATAATTTATCTTTTTTAAATAATCTATTTTAATATAAAAATATTTTTTAAAAACTTTTTATAACATACAACTGGTGATGTGCTTTTACATTTTTTACTTTTTTATTTTTAAAAGTACATTAAGTTCTTAAAGTTTTTGATGTTGATCAGATAATTAAGGATGATTAATAATCAATAAAAAAAAAAAAAAAATATGAAGGATTGCCAATATAATTTAAGTTTGATACTGTAATTTAGTGCCACTTCTCAGGTTAACAAATAATATAAATTAAATTAAAATGATGAATATAGCTGCCTGTCATGTCAAACATCAAGTATTTTCCATGTTTGTAAATTCTGCAGTATTTTTTTAATTAAGTGCCTGCCACTGCCATAGGTTTATATTGTGACATCACCAAGGAGTGCTATTAATCAAACTGTTAGCGTAGAACCCTTTTAGTAACTTACTGTAGTGCAAAACTCTGCTGTGTCTCCTTCACCTGGCTTTACTTCTCATCCTAAACTGCCATTAATGGACTCAGCAAGCAGTGACTTCTTGTCATTGGTCTCTTGACACAATCATTATAGTCTGCAAGCGATGCTGTGAATAGCACGGTATGATACCGGTCATTAGATGTTGATGTTGTGAGAAATCGGCCTCAACTTTTACTTGAGAGACATCACAGTCTTGTGCCGCATTGCATTAGCTGACACAGTGACTGTATATCGGTGCTAAACAGGAAGAAGCCGGTGCTCAGATTTGCTCGAGCATAAACGCACGTGTGTTAATACCTAAACCCCTGCCAATGACATATTAGAAAGGTGGTTTGTGGCCCTGTGAGGGGGAACATATTTGCTTAGCGTGTGATTTGATTAATCTTCCTCGAAGATGCAGAGCCCAAATATGTGTACTGGTGTCGTCGCCTTTTAAAATGGAAAATTACAGAAACAACTCCCAGCTGTTAAACTGTGAAATGGGTTTATCTAGTAACTTATTCATGCACATTTGCTTTCCTTCTCTCTCGAAATTAATTTCTCGCAGCAAATAAAGGCAATTAAAGCAGGAGTGTTTAGGAAATGCGAGGGCTTTTCCTATATTGGGTAAGTTCGCGTGAGTCGTTTCCTCGTTGCGAGAATAGATAAGCAGGGCATTTTTGCTTTTGTTATACAATAGGGTCCTGGAGGTGGTGTTTCAAGAAGAGCTATGTCTGACAGCCGTGTACACACTCTCTCACACGCACCCGAAACGACAAAGTGTTGCAGACGTGGTGCGATGGTAGAGGCTACGGGGGATAATCAACCTGGCTGGGTGATTAAACATGGCGTCACTCCCCGTGAAAGATGTGGCCCAGTGGCAGATGTCTGGCCCTTTGCCAGGGCACGCAAGGTTGGATGGAATCGTTAACACGTGCCGCGCTAAAAATAGTCCTGTTATGCCCACGTGTTCATCACCGAAATGACAACTCTGTGACTGGGAATATCACTCATTTCCTGAGAGCGGATCAACTGCACTGCATTTAAAGTAGAGAATTATTCACTCAGTGTGAGTTTGATCTGTTTTGATATGGCGTTTTAGCTCTGGATGTTTTGTTTTTGGTCATTTTTGACGCTTCTCACGTTTAAATCACTGATGTAATTACATGAGCGTGTTTTCCCTGTGCATCTCTGTAGATCCTTTTCTTGCTCCTTGTTTCCTAGGGAACTGTTTCTAAGGTTACAAGTTTACTTTTTTTCTTCCTCTTAACTTGCTATAAGGGAATGTTCCCCAATAGGTTCAATTGCTGTTTACATGCAAGCACTTGGAGTTGATACATCTGGGCTCCACATACAAGAGCTGTTTTTGATAAGGGTTTCATGACTTTATTCAGTTAAGTTTAAAGTGACCAAACAGTGTTATTTAGAAGCTGGAAGAACTGCTTCTGTAAGATTGTTGGAGATTTTTGCTTCTTTAGATTGCCATCATGATTCACAATACACTGTACCATTCAGAATTTTGGGGTTGGCAGTTATTTTTTTATTTATTTATTCATATTGGGAAAACATTCTGATTGGATGATCAAGAAACACATAGTCTATTTGTAAAAGAAATCTTTCATAACATTTTACATGCCCTTGCTGTCACTTTTGAGTCATTGATGAATAAAAAAATGTATATTAATATGAAAAAAAAATATTATATACAATAGTCAGCATTTGAAGTGGATCAAAAAAGTTCATCAAAGTCGCTGTGCAGTGTTCCTGTAGCTCAGTGGTAAGAGCATTGTGTTAGCAGTGCAAAAGGTTGTGGGTTCAATTCCCAGGGAAAAACATACTGATAAAAAAAAATGGGACCCACTTTATATTAAGTGGCCTTAACTACTATGTACTTACATTTTAATTAATAATTTAGTACAATGTACTTATTGTGTACATACATGTTTTTACATTGTATTTATATTTAAAAAAAAAAATACTGTTGACTCATACTTTACACCTTAACCCAGCCTTAAACTTACCCATACCTCCAACCCTCTCCCTAACCTTACCCCTATACCACCTCAATGGCAGCAAAAGTGTTTTACAATACAATATGAACACAATAAGTACATTGTACTTATTTTTTTATGTAAGTACATAGTAGTTAAGGCCACCTAATATAACCTGAATGCACTGTAAGTCACTTTGGATAAATGTATAATATTTTATGTAAATGCTGTCCTAAGACAAGAAAACATTTTGGTTTTTAGAATAACTTTGATTAAAGGTTTTGATCCACTTCAAGTATGTGTGCACATATCAACTATATTTACATATCTATATATATATATATATATATATATATATATATATATATATATATATATATATATATATATATATATATGTATGTATGTATGTATGCATGTATGTATGCATGTATGTATGTATGTATGTTTTGTTTGTTTTTGCTTTTTACTTTTGAACATTAGTTTATCACACACACAGTTAAGTCACTGGTCTGTCCAATGAAATATCAAACAATGATCTTATGTGAATGATATCTAATTTAACTTGACAAATCCACTTTTTGTGCATTTGTAAATGTTTTAAAAACAGCAGTAAACACGCAAAATTACTTAAAAGTAAAAATACTTTAAAAGTGTCTTATATATTAGTTTTAAACTGTGTTATATATGCTGGGCCCTTAAACTCAGAAATGTAGGTAGAAATGTAGTTGTAATGTATCTTGACATTGTCATTCTTCATCAAGATGTGTGTCCAATAAATTCCACCATCTTTTTCTTTACTTTATTTCCCCCCCTTTCTGTTTACTGCCTTTTCCCCCAGATTGAAGCCTCTCAGAATTGTTAGCACTTTGAAATGTGATCCTAATAGCTCTCTACATGTGTCAGGTTAATAAACAGCTTAGAGAAAAGCAAAAAATGTGGTCTCTTTTTCAGCATAGGATAATCCTCCACCCCAAATAGTGTATTTTCACTCGTATAAGGCGACAAAAGACCACTCCACTCTCTCTCTCGGTGCTTCAGGTTGGTTATTGAAAAATAAGTGGCTTGGCAGTTTCTTGCCTGATGTGACTCAAGTGAGCCATCTCACCATTGATCGGGCGGTTTGAGAGCGCATGCTTTCCGATCTCTCTTTCAGGGCGTACTGTGTCCCTTTCTCTGCTATACCTGTGGGCGAAAAAACATTTGTGAAGGAGATCAATTAGTTTCACTCAAAGCTAATGGAAATCCATTGTCAGCTTAGAGGATGCGTTTGCAGAATAAGGACGTCAGAGTAGGCAGACGCTTCCTTTGTGCCGTTTTCCTCAGGTGACTGTCAGATTGTGTTATGTTAAATCAGCGCTCTGTCACAAATGTTGTTTGATAGCTGGTATGGAATACATAATTCTGCATGTGGTGGCCTGGAAACATATAGAACAGCTGGATCTCTTCTATGAATCCAGGCACTGTACAAATAACCCCAGCAACAAAATGCCTTTAGTGCTGTAAAATCATTTTCAGAAATTGTAAATAAAACAGATTTTTTTTAATATGTTTTACAATTTTTTTTTTTATTTGTAATTCTTCTGTAGATCAAATTTTAGAGCATACACTTGCAACGCAAAGGTCAATGTTCAATACCAGGGAACACGAGAACTGAAATTAAAATTAATTAATTAATTAATTAATTAATTAATTAAAATAAAAATGTGTAGATAAAACTGCCAAATGCATAAATGTTTAATTATTTGTGAAATTTAAAAGCAGTTTCGGAATGATTTTTTTTTTCTAAAAAAATTTCTTCAGTTATAAAATTTAATAATAACATTTATTTCAAGAGTTAATGTTATTTTATTTTTTATAATTTTTATTTATTTTTATTATTTATTTTTTAATTAAATGATTGTAGCATTTTATTATTTTTATGTATTTATTTAATTTTTATTATTTAATTTATTTGTTTTATTTTGTTTAGTGTAATGTAGTGTATATTAGGGTGGCCATATGCGCCATTTATACAGGACACGTACTGTCCAGGATTTTTATATTGCCTAAAACATGCAAAGTAGTTTGAAAAATAACATCCAGGTATTGAACATAATTGAACAATCGTGGCGCGTTGCATGTGAGAATGTGGGAACGATCAAAGGGATGCAAATTCAATTCAAGGATTTAAATAGTTTATTGTCATACATGCACGTGTTTGTTCGTTCGTTTGACCTGAAGCTGCGCACCGATCGTTGTATTAAACCGGAGTACCGCGAGAGTGATTTGAAAGCATAAGGAGCCATCTGCTCTGCTCTCTAGCTCTCGTGAAATAATATAATATTGCAATGGATCTGCACAGTGCAAACAGACAAAACATGGATATTTTAGGTAATATAGAAATCCTGGCAATCAAAATGGCCCGTATGGTCATCCTAAGTGTATAAGAAGTATGGGAGATGTTTTGGACAAGAGTGTCACTTGATGACTATGTTCAGATGTATCTGTGGTATCCCAGAAATCAATGATGGATCAGAAAGCCTCATAGCTTTTTAACTGTTCCATTTCTTCTTTGCGCACAGTCCATCTTGGTTCTTATTTCACATCAGAATGTAATTCAGAGACCTTTTCATGCTCAAATGGTTGTTTGCGTAACTGCCAGTGCTTTGGAAAATTGAGATTTCCATTTGTTATACACGGGCCTTTCATGGATGAAGAGAATAACGGCAGGAACCATCCCACCTCTCTTTGAGTCTCCCCATATATGATTCCATTTAAGATCAGAGACAAAAGGAATAAAGAAGAGGTAAAACATGAACGTATGACATGCACGAATGAAAAGGGATTTTTTCAAGGGATATGCCGCACATCCGTAAAAATCAAGAGAATAAAGTCATTGTTGGTGCTCGCAGTGTAAGACCTGCTTTTTGGAGTGAAGTTAACCAAGAATAAAAAGAACGATTGCTGATTGAAGTCATCTGATGAGATTAGAGCTTGGCTGAATGGTCATCACAAGGGATAGCAGAAGCTGCCCACGCAATTTCTCTTTCATTTTTTTTAACGACGCTGTGTTCTGAAGTGCCACAAATGAGGCTTAATTCATACCAGATTGACCTTTAGCCATGTTGTGGCAGAGAAATTGAAAAGACTTTAAGATTCATTTAACCCAGGGCTATTTATTTTTTATTGCGCACTCCTTTCTCACACTTCTTTGATTTTTATCTGTTGTTAGACTGCCGTCGCTGCTCAGAAAATCTATTTATCTGCCACAAACGGTTCTGACAAGCCCTCCTAATTAGCCGCGCAGCACATTTGATGTGTGGTCTGACACGGCGGCGTGCTTTTTGAGCGTTACGCATCTTATGCGAGTCGAAACTTGCTGACTAGCGCTTCTAAGCAGTGACCAGGGACTCAGTTGTGTTTCACGTTAACTGCGCAGTATTTTGACGATCAGGCTGCACAACTGCAGATTCCCTCCTGGCGCTTCTGGTTTTTAGGGGAAATGGTGAAAGATGCCTTGTTGTTGCTTTTTCCCAGAGGTCATTGCTGGATGTCGGTCTCAGTGGTTGGATATGAAAAGCAGCGCATTGTTATTTTAATCATATTTTTTTCCTCAGATGTTTCCTGTTTCGAAAGCCTCCCTCATCTCCTGCCGCAGCCCCGAGCATTACCACACAAAGGCAATTTGTTCATATTTATTCCGACCTAGACGTCAAATTTTCCCTGCAAAGGGACTTAATTGAATGAACTTTCATAAAAGAAAGCCATTACTATATCTGAGTCTCGAGATGCCCTTATAAATTTGTAAAGGCTTAATTTTGTATTAGCAGGCAAGGCGGCTCTCACCCACACAAATGCTAATTTTAATGGTCGAGCTCCGTTTAAATGTCTGTGAATGTGTTCCGGTACAATCGCTTCTCTTCCAAATCACAATCACACATATTGCCATCTTCTCCCTGGCTGTATTTCAGCTGTATGGCAGTCCCAGGCTGCCACACTTCAAATGAAAAACAAAGCAGTGTGTTCATGATTTATAATGGCTGCTTTCCCTCTTCATCACCGGCGTTCATTTGAATTCACTGGAAATTCTATTAGTCTGCTAGAAAAAAGGGGTTGTCTTGAAAGACTTCTTGTGGGTTGAGGATCTGCACATTTTTAATAGGTCCAAAAAGCATTAGGAGACTAATTTCATTAACATTGTCAGTGCATAATCACCCCGTCGATAGATAAAGGACCAAGCCAATCGGCCTTTGCTAATCTGGCCCAGAAATAATGAGCAGGTGATGAGGACAATCTGCTGTACGCTGGAAAGAATGTAGAAAGAGCCACTTTGACGGACAATACGTTATAGAGTCGTGTAGAAAATAGCATGCTGTCGCTTTATCCTGTTAATTGTATTGAGGAACATGTGGTAAATCCTATAAACGTGCTCTGTGGAGTCAAGAGAGAATATATGTTGTATATAGGTGCCAATATATGTCTTGGCCACGTCCTTAGCACGTCCTTTATTTAAAAGTACAAACGTGCAATAACAAAACTAGGGATGCACCGGTTGACCGGCCATAAATCAGAACCGGACGGTTTTTGCTTAAAATACGCGATCGGCAATCGGCCGAGTTTTGGTCTTTTTTCTGACTATTTTTTTATCCGGCAGTGCGCCCACTGCACAGACTACATTGTAATCATTCGCTATCATGTCATTTATGTGGAAGTGTTTCGAAATCTGTGAGCAGGACACGTGCATCAACTTAATTTGATTTAAAAATCACCTGCTGTAGCACACTGAAAAAAAGTGTTTCATTCATCCAATGAAAACATTTTAGGGTAATGATTCACATCTATATATATTTTTTTACATGAAACAAGTAATTTTTCTTTTTATTAGATGAATGAAAGACTTTGCATCTTTGTTTTATTCGCACCAACATTATTTGATTTTAACATTTTGGAATAATTTATTCATATAGCATACTTTTATTTAGTCTCACTGGTAAAGACCTTTTTTTGTGTGTTGTTTTTTGTGTGTTGATTGTGTTTGTAAAACTATGCAGCTGTTGCCTTTAAGTTCACATGGTTACAGTTAATGTTTTCATTTAAGGCCAGTTCTATGTAATTTCAACCCAATTCAAAAACAAAAGCTAAATGCTGATGTCTGTACCATCTATGTTTGTATTGAATGTAGGCTACTTACTTTGCAGTTACTGCCGTTACTTTCAGATGGTTACGGTTATTGTTTTCAATAGCCAAAAGCCAATATGCAACATGAACCAATCAGCTTTAGCCAGGTAGTTTAACACTGTGAATATTATCAGTTATGCAAGACCCATCAGTCTGTGCCATCTAGAGTTTCATGACAGAACTTGGCACTTATTTAGTTGTTATTTTGAAATAAAAGAGCATGACATTCTTTTTTTAGACATACTTATATGTAAACAAAGCAATGGTTTTGGTTTAATGGTTTTGAGGTCAACTATCATCCTGTTTAGATTTTACATCAAATTTAACTGTGTTAGTATGTGAATGTTAGCCAATCATATATAATTTGCATTAGTCTTAAAGGTACAGTACAACAGCCTGTTTAATGCTAAGGACATTAAAATGATCTTATAATCTTACATTATGATATATTGAACCCTTGAATGATGCTGACTATGGGGTTAAGGATCTGCCTGTGGCCATTTGAGTATAGTTAGTTCTGTTTTTTTCTCCTCATTTTGTAGCTTAATGAAGGGAAGTGTATGGTGGAATGAAAGGAATAAAAAAAGACAGTTGATCAGCGTTGGCTTAATCACAGCGATTCACCTCTATCAGCTCTCAAGGTGCCATTAAATAAGTCACCCATTTACTTTTAATTATTATGTAATCAGCCACGCCTGACGTGCGAGAAGCTTTAATTAAGTTATTAATTAGTTGAGTAATGCGATTTTTCTCTGGTACAGAAACCCAAGTCACCCGCTCATTTCATAAATGAAGGTGTAATTAACGCATTAGCCAGGAGATACTTTTACACGGATGCTTGGGAGATGGGGCAACTGGTGTTAAACTTGCAGAGAAATAACACCATGTGTGGCACATTAGACTGAACAGTTGTGACCGAGCAGCACATTTCAATATAAATATCAAACCATTTCATTGCAAATATTATGCATCAGGAATTCAAGGTGATATGTCAGCTTGTGTGCTTGTGTGTGTGTAAAGCATGTGTGGTCCCACACTTAATTGGTGCTTGTACTGATTAACTGTGGGTTTTGAGTGCTGGATGGTGGCTGGAATTGTTTTAAAGTGGATTGTTGTTATTTGTAACCACTATATTGTTAATAAATTCATAGTAAGTACTCCTAGTGAACTTAACATAACAACATGAACAACTTTTAACAGAGTGCATACTTAAAATATACATTAGTACTGAAAAACTCAGACAGACCTGGACTAAAAACAAACAAAAGAAAAAAATACTATGACCAGTGGCGGCTCTAGACAAATTTTACTAGGGGGGGGGGCAAGGGGGGCCAGTGTTTAACCAGAAGGGCACATTAAAAATGGCAACATATTTTATTTAAATGTGATGCAAATAAATACAAAAAGTAATTCTTGAAAAAATCTACACAGTAATTTTACACAATCTAAAAATTTTAATAAAAACAAATTACTATTAGTACTCTTATAAAATTCAATAAGGCAATCATACATTTCACAATTGAATATTTATATATGAATGTCAAGAATACAGAAGTGTATATATTTATAATGCTTATGCTACACTACACAGAAATAATATTAAATTAAATTATGCTTATTTTAAATGTATTGTGCAGGCTAAAAATATAATAATCTTTCAGTGCGCAAAACCATGATAATATGAAACGCTTCAAAACTGAGCTCACAGAGTGATTTTAAAAGTTTACAGCTTTTTAAAACGTGTGTGATCTAACAGGCACAAGCGAGTCTTTTAAAAACAGCAACAAACATAAAATACAAATACACAAAATAAAAGTCATTTTACGCAAATCCACAGCCTTTTTATCTGCAGATCAAGCATTATAATGTGAGTATATAATATTGGAGAGAGTTTTACCATGCATCCTGCTGTAAATGGACGAGGTGCGTGCTTTTTTCTCTCATTCATCAAAGAATCCTGAAAATATGTATATCTCAATATCCAAAAAAAAACAAAAAATTGTGTGTGTGTGTGTGTGTGTGTATATATATATATAACTTATTATTAAAATATTGTCATTGTATGTTGGACCACATACATTAGCGCTGACCAAATATACAGTATATGCATACATTACATACACACAGACACACACACACACATATATACATTTTTTTTTTTTTTTTTTTTTTTGGTAATTGAGATATACATACTTTCTGGGTTTCTTTGATGAATGAGAAATTAAAATGGAGAATCTGTTAAATCTGTATTAGATATACTATGAGATGATTTAAGCACTAAATGAGCACAAAACTGATTTTGGCTTATTTTGTAATTGCACCTCACAGTGATGGGCTGCCTCTTGATATTTTTTTCCTCTCGTCTGCATAAATCAGATCCCACAATCCCCCACATTAAATGTAAGAACATCTCTGATATGTTATATGCAACTGAATGAACAACATTGCTGCTTTTGCAGTTGTCCACATTATACTGTGGAATATTTTCTTCTGGGCAGATGTTTGTGATTTCCTGGCCTGTTTTGATTGTATTTCTGTCTGCTCAGGTGGCTGAATGTGTCCTGAATCAAACCAGATCGTCATCAGCTATTTAAAGCTGATTAGCAGAAGGATACACAGCTGCTCCAGGCACGATTTCGATAACTGTGAAAACACCACACTCGTGGTTGAGTCTTGCTGAAGGGTAGAGCTTGAATAGCATTATTTTATACGTTTTCTACAGGTAGATTCGCCTTCAAATGTCACTCTGTGCTGCGAACACCAATAACAAACACCAACTTTGGCTGAAGCAGTACGACAACACAAAAAATGATGTAGAATATGATTCAGGAAGCTTTGTAGTGCTCGCAGATACTGCGGTCTGGCCGCCCTTCAAACCTCAAGCAGAGTCAAGGTCATGGATATAATGGCGTTTACAGAGAGCGGAGAGATTTCATCGTCAAAACACAATGCTCAGTTCATGATCGCAGAGAAGTGGACAAACAGTTTCATACAACAGTAGAAATAATGAACTGTCATTTTTTTCAACGTCTTTCTGTGAACATCCTTTAAGTTTAAAGTCATATTTCATAAATCAGTGGTTTATTCATTAGCATCATTGTCCTCTTTCTGCAAAGCTGTTTACTTCAATGCTTGTGCCATAGTTTTATGGTAGTAAAAGCAAATAATTTATGAGATTTTTGATGGATGCTGTCCCGTCATTGATAAAAGATGCTACTGTCTGGATTTGGAGGGTAAGCGTTTGCTTACAGGACCAAAAATCATAGTATAAGAAAATATAGTATAACATATAAACAGACTGAGCTGTATCCCTGAAACAAATTGAAACTCAAACTGAATCATATCTAAAGATGATTCCAATTTTAATCCTTTTAGATATATTTTCATAGATTTGAATATCAGCCCATTGCCAAACTGTTGGCATCCAATCCTAAATGTCTATTACTCAATACAGTTTCAGCTTTTTTATATTATATTATATTATATTATATTATATTATATTATATTATATTATCTAAAGAAATTTTGAAAAAAAGTTTTAATACAGTATTTCAGCATTCTTTAAAATTAAATAAAATGTGATTTTATTTATTTATTTATACTTGTCCATACAGTGTAAGTCAGTGGTGTCAAACGGTTTAAACATTTTTTATCAAATGTTCTTATTTTGTGTTCCACAGAAAAAGAAAAAAAAGAGGGCAATGACAGAAATTCAGTTTTGCTTCAACTGTCCTTCAGACCAAATGTAACGTGTGGCTGAATCTATAAGCCGAGGTCTGGCAGATGGAATCAGTGTAGCATGCCTGGTTTAGAAGCTGGGGCTTCAGTGGCATCTTTATCAATGACATTCTGTTCGATTATTCTGGTCTTGTTTCTGCCCTGGTGCTGTGTTGTAAGTTCTGGAGATCGTGTAGGGTCTTCAGGGTCTGGCCTAGAGCTGTTTGTGCTCGGAGAGCAGCGTTCAGCTCAAAGCAGCATTATCGTCCTGACCCTCTGTTTTTAAAACATGCTGCAGGTTCCAGGAAATGGTCTGTGCTTATTTTTGGTGTGCAGTAGGAGTTTTGAGTAAATGTATTTTCCCCTCTACAGCTATTCTGCTTTGATTAATTGGTCGAGGCCCAGAATGCTGTTTAATCCTGCTGGGCTTCTCCTGCTACTGCTGGAATCAGGATGGGCTCAATGTGAAGCTGCATTCTTTTTATGAAATGTATGGTTTTATTTTCATAAAACATAAGATAACTTGACAATAATGGACTGAATGTTGGGATTCAGCTTATGGGTTTTATTTTAGTTTAAGACTGAAGTGTGTTACTTTTTCCAGTTGGAGGTGAAGCATTGAATAGCTATTGGCTCCAGCTATTAGACATGTATAGGTTGTTTTCCCAGAAAAGTATAAACACTGGGACTCTGTTAAGAGTTTGACTGACCCTGCACAACAATACGTGCTCAACCAATGACAACGAGACAATAGCAACTCACTGTAGTTCCATAACGTGGCATTTTTCAAGTATAACATGTTAGACAGCAACAACAAAATGTAAGATAGCACTTGATATTAATCTTTGGAAAGTAATTGGAAAAGATGGTGTCCATGCCAGACCTGAATGAGATAAATTCATTCTAAATCAAACAATTAATTAGAAATGGTTTATATTCATTATGCATTACATGCATGCATTCGTTTAAAAAGGTCATGCATGGAATTGTTTCATTTTAATCTATTTTCTCCATTAATTTAATAATAGCAAAATATAAGATAAATATTTATAAATAAATTGAATGTATTTAATGTGGTAACATAAAATTAAAAAAAGGACAAATATGTGGCAATTATTAATTTAATGATATATGTTTGTATTTTTTTTTTTTTACTTGTAAATATTCATCTATTTATGCATTGATAAATTTACTTAAAATTCTATTAATGTATTTCCTATTTTTTTAGGAAATACATGTATAGTAAATAGGGTCGGTTTTTATTCCATGCTGACTGTAAAGTGGCTGGGAAATCCTAAACACCTTGTGATGACCATCTAAATGATTAGATAGTATGATAATCACCACTGGTTTGTGTAGGTCAGAGGTCTGTGATTTCAAGTACTCCAGAGTGTCACATCTGCTGAGTCTAGCCACTGTACAAGCTCCTCCTCTGGCCTGATTCGCTGTGACCTGTTTGCTGGTGAGGAGACCAGAGTGATAGTGCTGTCAGAATTACAAGCGAGCTGCGGCACTGGATCTGGTGTTGATGCGACGGCCTTGAGTGTGTGTGGGAGCTGCGTGTGGATTACAGAGCAAATAAGATTAAGACTGTTCCACAGCGAGCTGGTCAAACGCCCTCTGCCTGTTCTGATCATCCAGTAAAACCCCTTCTCCTGCGGTTGTGCTAAAAGATATCTTGTTCCCTCACCTGTGGCCTCTAATGCTTTAAAGAATCTTTATAATATTTGTTTTTACGTTGTACACTATAGTTCTGTTCCAAAACCTACCTAAGCAGTATTTTAAGGTATTGTGAGCAGGTTAGTATATTAATTATGCTTCTAAGAGACCATGTTGCATCGTTCATGGATAATATAATCCCAGAATGCATTGTGACAAGTTCAGCAATACATTTCATAGAAGATAAGTTGTGATTGTTAGTTATAAACCTACCTATATATTTAATTAGATTATCAATTTGAAAAGTAATGTTTAATTACAAAGAACAATTGTATCCAATATTCTATTGTATTGTAGTTTCATATTGTCTCAATAGTTTAACATCAAACTGTATTAGAATCAGTTTTAATAGAATATCCCATGTTGTTTGTCTGGTGCCTAGTTGTGGAGAACTTCAGATCAGTGATTTTCAGTGATTTTTTGTTAGTAGTAGTTAGTAGACATTGTTGACAGTAAACAAAACACTTTCATAGCAGCAAATTATTATTTTGTTTGTTTAACATTGTATTTGCACAAGCTAAACCACACTGGACAACTAGCTGTCTGTCTTGTCATGCAGTATTGGAATGTAATAGACATTCAAATTGAGCAACCAAGCAAACTAGCTGATGTTCTCAGAGCTATCAGAATAAAAGCTTTTATCTTTTATCAGACAAAATAATGATATATATATATATATATATAAACACCTTATAAATGTCACCATCTTTTTAAATTAAATTTGTCACTATCACTACGGCTGTTCAATTCGATCACGACAATTGCTTCAGCTATTCATTCATGCTGCATCTGAGCTGCTCCTTTAAGCTCTTTTATAAACAGGACCATTCAAGTGTCACACTCGGTAGATGTGTAATGTGTCAGAATAGCACTTTAGTAACATAGCGGCTTATAAAACATTACATTTGTCTGTTATTGGTCTGCATTTGGATTGACACATGCTCAAAAATGAAGCCAGTATGTTACAGTGATGAACAGTTCGTCCTTTTATCTCCCTTAGACTTCTCTGAGGAACTGCAGGTAGATATTTGCTGGCTTCCCTCCTGCCATGAAACATCCTTGTGGACTCTGGCAGCCTGCTGCTGTCCTCAGGGCAGAGAGATGTCAGAACATTTGAGATCTCAAAGAGAGACAACTCGAGCTCCACCTGCCTTCCTTCAGACACACACACACACACACACACAAACGAACTCTCTTGTTTGTTTTAAAATTCTGACTGTTTAGATAAACTAGCAGTCAGCAACACACACACACACACACATATGCAACTATTCAGGGTATTCAGTTGCACGGGACATCTGCATATGTTTAGTCCTAACTTAGAGTTTAATACAAAAGCTCAAATCACATACCGGAGGACAGACAAGAGGGCGGAGTCAGCTTTAGAAGTAGAAACGATAGGATGAATTACCCACCATCCTGTCCACTCGTATGTCGGTGCATTTATTTAGCCCAGCGCTGTTCTCGTAATTTATTGGAGAGGACGGTACGCCATTTGTCTGAAAGCTTTTTATGACGACCAGACCTTGTTATGCTGGAGCGCAATCCATTTTGTGCCATGTGTTATATAGACCCTTAGGATGCGAAAGGGGGAATCTTTGCAATATTTATGCTATGACATTTCTAAGACGCAGAGCGATGCATTTTGTATGTATTTTCATTATTCTGGGATGGGATGAGGGGTGGGTGGTGTCAGTGACACAGTTTGCGTCGGGTTACCACGGCGATAAAAAAAAAAAAGAAAACATATTCCTTCCGAATGCATCTCCATATTAATCCCTCTTCCACCCTAGTCACAAAAGGAGGGTTTTTATTGAGATGAAGTCTCCACCACACTTGAGGTGATATTACCGAGCAGTACCGGTCTGCTGATGGATGGCTCTATTGCCTCGGTGTGCTTGTTGAAGTTCGATTGTGATTTTAAAAGACTTTCCTTTTAGTCTTCCACTTAAGCCAGGAAGTATCATACAGCCATTTACCAAAGATGAAGTGCTCCACACTTGCAAGCTGCTTGCTCAGAGGAAGAGAGCATGAGAGGAAACAAACTTTGTTAGTTAAGTTGGTTTGTTACTGAATTATTTTTCCGTGGCTTCAGTGCGTCGATTTGAGAGTTTTGACAATAAACCACATCAGTGGTTTCAGGCCCCATTGCCAACTTAAGCACCTGACCTCTCTATCTAGGTGTTCTTGCATATTTAAACGAGTTATTTCATCATAATTGTTTGATGGAAATATTAAACAACATTCGAACATTTTCGGTACAGGTCTTTTGGTTTGGTACACATGTGTACTGTCCACATCGTTCAATTTTTTTAAAGGAAATTCAGAAAATAAAAGCCGTTTTGACACTCTTTGATGGGGCGCAACGTATCGCCATATACTAATGCCTCTGTTCTAACGCAATGCGAATCAAGGTGATTACCCCTTCCACTTTATTGCTATGTTTTAATGCAAAATAGACTTCATTAAAACAGCTTGCAAACAATATGTCACGTAGCATTTCATTTATGTTTGCATACAATTTTTTTAATTACATAATTCAACAATAATTCGACTGTTGATTATTATAGTTAGAAATAAATAGTAATTAACGTACATTTAAGTTTGGGCTCTGTTGTTAATTGTAGCCTTATGGTAATGTAAAAGGGCTCCATATAGTTTTTTTGATTTTTATCCATAAGATTTTTTTTTTATAATAATTTAATTTATTGAAAGAAAGAGCAATTTTTTTCTGTAAACCACCATTTAAATAAACAACAACAACAACCTCCTGCTATACCGAAACCATACGGAAATGTGACATCAAAATCCGAGGTGCATACCGAACCGTTTGTGTACTTTTGGACCCCTAATGTACTATAACTTATTTACTTGATAGTTTTCTCCTCTTTAACACACTTTAAAAAAACTAATGTTCTAATTTAAGTCCATTACTGAATCTACACACTTCAATCATAGCTTTATGGTTCTAAGTGGCATCAAAGTTCTATTTGAAATTATGATTTGATACTTTTAGTAGGTCCACAGAACTTGTTTTTGTGATAAGCGAACAAGCAGCCTAGCTTTGTCCTTTCTGCAGCTCCTAATGTTATATTTGAGCATGAAGCCTTTCCAAATATACGTGCCTCAAAGCCTTGGCTGTTGGTGGGAAGTGGGGTGAAATACCAGGGTGCCCTTGTGTCAGAAATAAAGAGAGAGAGAGCTGGGGAGAGAGAAAGCACTCTGGAACATTTACAACTGTCCTGCAAATCTCATTGCCGGGCCCTGTTGCTGAGGTATGATTTTATTGCGGCCCCCACCGGCGTGGAGATAGAGGTGATAACCTCATCTCTCCTGCCTGAGCACTGAGCTGCAAACTCTGTGATTCCTGCCATAAATTGCATTTGTGTCCCGCGTGTGCGTGTTTGTGTGTTTTTTAGGATATCTGTGGAACAGACAGAGGGTTTTTGCTGCTCCTCACCCACAGTGACTCAACCAACACACGGGCTTCTTATCATGATGTTTTTTATGAATAATAATTATATGTGTTGTGAATGAGTGTTTTTTTGTTTTCAGCTAGGGGTTTCTGGTTTGAGGTAGAAGTGCTTTTTCTCTAGTTTACTAGGAGGCAGGTTGAGTGAGTGGGTGGGTCTCAAATGGTTCAGCAAGTTTATACTTCTACAGAGACTGTATGTGATTTTTAAGGAGTTGTGTTTTTCGGGCATAGGATGAGTGTTTGTGCGAGATTTGTCTAGGTGGATTTCTCTTTAGCCTCTTACATACCTGGACGATTATCACGCGCACTTATTGATGACTTTTTTCATCGCATCTTTTGTGTTCATACCCAAGCGATTTTCGCTGGTGATGAGCCGAGTAAATGTGCAGATTCACTCCCTGACATTAGATGGCGCTTAATGAAAAACAGAAATACTCTGGTAAACATTGAATCCTATTTGATCCGCTATTCCTCTACATTACAACTCCCTCTTATCGAGATTGTTGTAGTCGCTGTCGCATTTTTCATAAAGCCCTTTGTGTTCAGACACCATTGAGACCAGCAGCTCTCATTTATCTTGCGTCGAAGCATCTTCTTGGTCTACTTCCTCTTCATTGTTGGGTATCAAGTGTGCTCTGCAAGACTGTTTTGTGCTTAAGCACCAACAAGAAGTATTTTACCGTAACTTCAGCAGCTCCAGGCATGTGAACAAAAGCACCAATCTCATTAAACGGGCAGATTTTAATGCTGCAAGCAAAAAAAAAAAAACCGAGCAAGAGGCTTTAAAAAAGAAATAATAATAATCATTTATGCCTTGCGTTTTGTGCATCAGTGTGCATTCTCTTAATTGATTTAAATATACAATTTAATCAGCAATTACAAAATAAATTGTTATTATTATTATTATTATTATTAATCTTGTTTAGTATAGTTGATAAAAATGCATATTGCCATTTTGTGCCCCATACAGCCATGTTCTGTTACCAAGCCAGTTTGTGGAGTGGAAAGCAGAGGGAGTGTACTGAGGCATTACCCACATTTGTAAGGTTTGATTGCATTTTTGGGCAAGAGAAGCTATTTGACCTGCCAGTTACTGTTTGTCATCCCTGCTCACTTTAAACGGCTAATTCCTTCCACTTCCCGGTCACCTTCTGCGTCTATGAGCTAGGTGATCTGGGGAGTAATAGACTTGGCCGGGGACGACAGCTCTGCTTTCTGCCCGGTTTGAGACTTTGGCTTGGCTGCGTTTTTGGACCCAGTGTGTATATTGGCCAGATTGTGTTTTGTTTGAGTGCCTGTCTCCAGAGTCCGAGCGTATAATGGTCCTGCAAGGGGTCCATGTGAAAGAAAGGGCCCACCTTCTCACACCGGCCCTCTGATGTGTACCTAATTAGGTTTGGCATGGAATGGAGCCACGTCTTTCCACTCCTAAGTGCCTTTGAAGGTCCTCATAAAGCCAGTCTAGACCACCAGCCCGCTCTGGGAAAGACTTGCAGAGAAAGTGGTGCATGGCTGCCTACCTTTAGTTCCCTTTCAGGCGACATCAACTCCTTCCCAACTAATGATGCAAAACGAAAAGTTGTTTAGGTTCTGACTGAGGCGGAGGCACCAATACGGCCTGTACAAAGTGTTTTATGCTCTGGGAGTTGAATGGACTGGGTCCGTTAATCAAGCCATTTATCAGCTGATCACTTAGATGAGCACATGCCTCCTCTTTCCCAAGATAGAGGATAATTAATGAGGAAGACGCTCTGTGAAACAGAGAGGGGGCTTTTGTTATCGCAAGCTTGATGCAGCTGTTCTCTTATGTGGAAACTGAATGCGGGCAGAGCATTACTGTCTGCTCTTTTCTTCGCTTTCTGTTGGCATCATTGCTATGTGAGGCCTACCTGTCGCTGTCCAATCAGCTGTGTTATAAATGAAGTTGTTCTGTCAGCGAGACAGACTGCCATGGTTTTTTTTTTTCTCTCTCTCTTCACTTTTTTCCTCACCACTGGCTACCAGGAAGAGAAGATTGATAAGTTCCACTTTAGCTTAATGCTGCTTTGTACTCCTGGGTTGTACAGTGGCAGATGGACGGAACAGCATCAGGTCTGCCGATCCAGAGATGGGACACAGGCGACTTCAGGGTCTATTTTGGATTTGAGCACTTTTTTTGTGCTTGTAGTTGCAGCTTATGTCACAGTGTTCTTGGCATGTCATTGCTGTGTACTGGTCATGTGTTGTTCAGTCTCTTTTTTTAACATCCGAAATAAAAGCAGGTTGCTAAACAGGTTGAAATAGCACTGCTGAAATCAGTTCTGCACTGTTAAAGAAAACCCTGGTGCAGCATGGATGTCGACAAGCAGTGACATTGCTAAAATGTTCTTTTATGGATGTTACAGCTGAGGTTCACGTAGACACACTTGAAATAATATGCAAGTATACTTTTAAGTATTTTTGAGTATCATTTGAATTTTGGGCTGGCCCCTGATAGTCTTCTTTGCGTACATAATATTCTACAGAGTATTTTCCCATTTATTAGCAGTCTGCATCGTTTGTGTCTGTTAGGCCTTGTGTCTTCGGGATTGGAGGACTCTTTTGTTTTACACTGGAAAGATTAAGGTTAAGCTGAGGACATTCTTTATGCTCATTCACAGAGGAGCTGAGAACTCGGGGGAGGCCATCCTGAAAAATCGATCGGCAGAAGCATTGCATTTCTGTAGAGGTGCAGTTGGACACAAGGTCAGAGATATTATCAGACACGGGGAAGAAATGGAAGTGGATTTGACCTGTCATTGCAAGATTCATGTACACACCCAGTCCACCGTGGACTGACAGACTTCTCAAATAAATCTTTCACAAAAGATGTTAGTATTTCTCTCCAAGCAGTCGGAGGAGCATTTTCAGGAGAATGTCTCATAATTTTAAGTTCTTGTTTATCATAATTCATTTCCATATACACAGTGACTCATGCCCATGAAAGCAAAAAAAAAAAAAAAAAAAAACACACTTCTATGAAAAGCACACTTCTTTGACAGTCTGTAGGTAAACCTCCATGAAGTTTCTAAATCTGGCTGGATTTCTGTCCAGGAACCCATGGTGAAGGCTTGTGTCTGATTCCATCTCCTGAGCCCTGTGCCTGAGGGGTTCACCAGAAAAGGATGACAGAGGTTATGTGATCAGAGTCATATTGAGACCAAGCCATGGATTTGACAGCCTCCTTTGGGGGCTCTGGATTGGGGATGACTTTGAAAAAAGCACCCCTTCATATTCTGAAACATTAGGCCCCATCCTTAGGAAATCTGCTTTGAGTATAGAAGATTTATACATTTATACAAATATTGTTCACACAAGGGATAGTTCACACAAAAAAATTACTCTATTATCATTTATTCACCCTAATATTTATACATGACTTTCAAAGAGAAAAGTTGTGACTGTTTTTCATGATCTTGAACATTGAAACTTGAAAAAGGACACAAAAGCGCTATAAAAGTGGTTCATATGACTTTAACGGTATACAATAGTTTTGAGTGGGAAACAATATGGAATTTTTTGTCTTATTTTTGAATAAATCCATTCATCCTATTTTCCCTTGTTGAATGAGAATGATCCAGTTTCTCACTTAAACCCATAACATTTTTCACTACAAGGAGAAAAGTTAAATAAAGATTGTCCTAAGATGTTTTGGAGTGTTACTTTGGAATGCGTCATTGAAGGTCTCTGTGCAATTAACAGTGTCCACTTGCTCATCCAGTGACCTCCTTTGAGACACACACAGACCCTACAGATGTGTAGAAGCAGAGGTCAGGACAAAAACATCGGCTGTACTGTCGTTTTCTTTCAGGAGAAACTATAAGGGAGAAAGGGACTCAGCAGGGATGTGTTATAGACAGGTTTTAATTTTTTTTTTATATCTTTTATCTGAGGTTGATCATCTTGTTGTTCTTAAATAATGTTTTTTTCCTCACAAACACTCCAGATCGAACTTTGATTATCTTCACAGGATGATAATTAGCATCCCTCATGATGCAAACAAAGTTACTGAAGCTTATAATTTCAGCTCCACTATTAACAATACCGATTTCCCACAGAGAACTCAAACATTATATTTGAAATTGATTTATGGACATTTTTCTTCCTGCATTTTATATACACTACCGGTAAAAAGTATGTGATAAAATATCTTAAGTTAAATTATCTTAAATGCTTACCAAGACTGCATTTATTTGATCAAAAATACAGTAAAACAGTAATATTGTGAAATATTATTAAAATGTAAAATAAATGTTTTCTGTTTTAACATTTTAGAACATTTTATTTATATTCAACAGCCACCACTTCAGTATTCAGTGTCACATGAAATCAATCTAATATGTGTATTTGCTGCTCAAGTAACTTTTATTAAACTGTTATTAATGTTATAAACTTTATAATAATATAATATTTTGTGGAAGCTTTTTTTTTTACGAATCTTTGATGATTAGAAAGTTCAAAATAAAAGCACTTACTAGAAATAGTAATGTTTTATTTACTGTCAACTTTGATCAAATTAGCATATCCTTAATAAATAAAAGTATTAATTTCTTCCTATAAATAAAATCCCACTGACCCCAACATTTTGAAACGTAGTGTTTGCTATGCTGCCATTATTCACATTATAATACAAATAATTTTAGAAAGAGAACTGTTGCAAGCCAGACTTGAACTTGTGCTTTCCTCATGAGCACCAAGGCTCCATATTTTAGACACATAGTATCGATTAGTATTATTATAGTATTATATATTATAGTACTAGGACTAATAGCTCAAATGCAGGGTTCAGTTTTATATCCTCTAAATTCTGTTGGATCTTTTGTTTGTTTCGATTTGTATTAAATACAATATATATATATATATATATATATATATATATATATATATATATATGTATATATGTATATATGTATGTATGTATGTATTTTTTTTCCCAATCATATCCAATCCCCAACATATGAGGTAACAGAAATCAGCCTGATAAAATTCCTTCCAGGAACCAGCATGCCATATTGCACGCTCAAGCAATCAGAAATCTCAGCGTAGCTTCCAAGGAGGCTCATGTGGCAGTTCTCCAACTTTTAAAACAATGCATCTGGTAATAAGCTGCGAACAGAGACTGTCCTGAGTGCGTCCGGCATGCTTTAATTCACTTAGTAACTTCCCACTCTGGCTGATGTTAGAGTTCACCTGTGACCCCCCAGCTCCTCACCTTTATGTTATCAGCTTAAAGACAGCTCTTGTAGTGCATTGGAGGGCTGCTCTGTGCTGCTTGAGTCTCGGGACTAATCAGCTGATTGTATTGTGCTGGAGGTGGAGTGTTGCCTCTGTGCTGACAAGCTGTTAGGGCTGAGAGCTCTGCACCTAATGGACAGCTAATATCATGAGTGAATGGTAAAAGTGGAGACTGATCCTACGGCAGATGGAAAATCAATAGTCTATTAGAGTCGACAGGGCAGGAAGGGGAAGGGATGAGGAAGACCGCTGCTCGGACCCAGCATATTTCTGTCTCTTTCTCTGCCTCATTTTGCTTTTCTCTCCCCTGACCAGTACCGCTCTGCTAAAACAGAGGCCAACGCATCTGTCAGAGCTCTCTGAGGTGAAATAGACATGGTCAGAGAAACTGGTTGCTGCTCGGCCTGGATGATCCAGTAAATGAAACTTTGCAGGAGATCCTCGGACTGAGACATGAGTAAACTGTGTTGGGTTGTCTGGATCACAATCTTCTGTGTTTGTGTCATCAGGTGAACCTGCTTAAGCTTTGTCAAACAACTCGGTCACTGAAAATGTCATGTGGTATTACCATTGATATAAAATACAATATTTTCCTTGCACTTTAAATATATGTGAGGTTATACATATATTAATCATTATTTTGTATAAATGTTTTAAGTATATGAATGTCAACCTAATTAATAATACATCAATAATATTCTTAATTGTTCATGTATAATACATACAGTCATTATATGTATGAATTTTATTTTTAGTGTTGGTAGTATACCAACCATCTTACTATGTTTTTAGTAAGAAATCAGCAGTAACACTTCATTCAGCAAGGATGTGTTAAATTGATCAAACGTCATTTACATTGCTACGAATAAATGCTGCTCTTTTGAACTGTCTATACATAAAAGAATCCTAAAAGAAAAAGTACTAAGGTTTACACAAAAAGTATTAGTCTGTGCTGCAGTTTTTAGCATTTATAATAATAAGAAATGTTTCTTGAACAGCAAAACGTATGATCATGTGACACTAAAGTCTAGAGTTGGTGAAAATTCAGCTTTGCATGACAGAAAAAAAAGTGCATTTTAAAATGCAATAAATTAGAAAACACTTAATTTAAATATGTGACAAATATTATTATTTTTGATTTAAAAAAAAAAAACTGACTTCTTTCAAAAAACATTTGTATATTTCATCCAAACTTTTAAATGGTGAAAAAAAAACAGCAACATGTCATTGACTTGTTAACCTATCATGTCAACTTCCATCAGGTTATGGGTAATAGTGATAAGATTTGTACTATATGTTCTTGCTAAATGTTGTTCCAGAAACGACAAAGTTGATTTGATCCAGCAAAGTGTCCTACAAGGCTAAATAATGTTCCATTCAGAAGCACTGACAAGATGTTCCTAGGCTTTAAGGTTATAATTCTTGTTCATCTGCCAAGTTGTTTTCAGACTTTTGTTGCAGAGAGGTTGAGATGAGGACAGCGCAGGAAGAATGCTCTGAATGCGACACCATCTGGCTCGCATGAAGAAACCTCTGAGGTTCTTATTCCTTGTGGAATACAGAAAGAGCACTGAGGCTTGAGAAGAAACACCTCACTCGCTGACAGATGCCTGCACATTCTCACCTTTTTAATGCGAAGATTAAAAATATTTCCCGCATTCCCTGATTGGAGGTCCTCACGTGCACTAATGTCCTTCCGTAATCAGCGTACATAAATTTTGACTTGTCACATCGGGTTCTGCCAAACTTTGTAGAACCTCCTTAGGCAGGATGATCCTTCACCTTTGTGACTCAAAGTAGTAAAGTAAAAGCGGAGAGAACCGACCCTATGTCATGCATGCCGACAAGTTCAGGCTCAGGGGAAGGAAGGAGTGACCTGGAAGTACTTCAATGTGCTAAACTCTGGAAATCAAAATGCTACGGGCGTCTGCGTGCATCTGTGACAAGCGGTCGTTGGTGTTACATAACCGCTTTCTGTATCTCAGAATTCAATCACGTTCCCCGGTTTCACCTCAGTTACGTGAGCAAATTAGAAATTTCCCATATGCATTTATCGCCTATATCTGCCTTCTTTCTCTGTTGAAATATGGTTTACTCTCAGCTGCTGAGCATTTGCATATATAAAATGGCAGTCATGCATATGGTGATTTTGAGTTTCTGCTCCTCTGAACATAAGCGTTGGGTTCTGTCGAGTTACATGGAGGTCTGGTCAACCAAGGATGTTAATGCTGGAAGGCAAAGGTACAAGGTTTCATCCAGTTTGGGATTCAGCAGTCGCTACGGCAACTCTGTGAACACGACCCTTGTTTGATCTCTGATCTTTTGAATTCGAATTTTCAAATTTTGAACACTGTAATTAGTGTTTAAAAGCTGTACATTTTAACTAGTGTGTGTGTGTGTCTGTTTTTTAAATGTCAGCAGTAAAATATATATATATATTTTTAAATGATACATAAATAGTTACATATAAATAGTTAAATATTTATTTATTACTTTTTATAATTTTAGATTGTGAAATAAATGTTCAAATTCAACTGAAACATCTAAGTAATATTCAGGTGGCTCAGGTGTAAAAAAAACTGATATGTAAGAAAATGCAAGGCTCTTATTGTACTTATTTAAATGTTAAAGTATAATGATTGTTTTTTTATGGAGAAGAGCCATTCACAGGTCAGTTATTCATATACTGTAATGTTCTCACTTTTAAAATATAAATGTCAAAATCATTACATATGTTTAAGATACATTTGAATTCTGTCGGCTAAATAAAGTCTATACTCCAGTGTTCACATGCTTCAGAAAATATCTGATTCATTTCAAGTTCAGTTTCAGCTGTTTAATGTACATAGTGAGTCAATTCCGGATTGTTCAAACCACCTTGGACACGAGTTTGGTGTAATCTCTGCATTTGCCAATACTTTTACTTCTCTTTTCCAGATCTTGCCATGTTGGAGATATGAGTGTGCTTTATTCCTACTAGAGAAAGACTCGTTTCCCCCAGATACCAGGAGCTGGAATATAGTTGACATTTATGCCACTTGTTCCCAGCGATGTGGCTTCCTAATACAAGATTAATAGCAACCATAAAAGCTTATATCACCTCCCATTCTCCATCCCACATCATTATTTTAAAAAAAAGAGCACATGCGGGCCATCTCGGAAGGAGTTTTATATCTTCTTTTCATTCTTTTAGCTGTCTTTCCAGCTCCCGCGCTCAGACTGTCTGCTCACTTTGCATGCATATATCTGGCTAAGCTCCAGAGACGTTTGCATACAGCTTCTGTGGCAACGCTGCCAACACCTGGCCCTCTACCTGTCAGGCCTTCACAGCGAGGCTTGTGTTGAAATATTAAGCATTGCCCCCCGGCTCCTCCCTCGCGCTCTGAGCCATCTCCGGCTTCTCGAAGATGAGGGAAGGATGAGGTTTTTGAATGGGTCTTACGCCAGATAGTGCCACCTGCTCACCTTTCTCTAGGGCCCAAGCTCTGTATAAAAAAAAAAAACACTCGAAACAGTTCGGCAGTGTTGCGTTTTTGAGTGAAACCGCTTTTGATCGAACCTTTGCAGGGTGAAACGATGCATACCGAATGTTCTCTCGCAGGCTGTAATATTGAACACTGCTTTAAGGCGGTATGTTTTCATGATAATAGCATGAATGAAACATTTCGGCTTAAGGGTGAGTCTCTGAAATGTATCTGCACCAAATGTGCCTTCATAAAGTCACTGAGCATCGGTCTCCTTTGACGGCGTTTCTTTTTCATCTTTTCGTAATCACACATTCCTTCCAAAGCAATTGTGTTTTGATCAAACGGCTGGTGCTCGAACTTCTATGAGCCCCAGAGAAGCTAAAAACTCATTTTTATCCTTCAAAGAAATGAAGTTCAACACAGCACTCCCTTCGTCCATAACATGGTGTTTTATTGTGCAAAAGTGCTTCTTGAGGACGTGACTTTTGGCTAGCTGTTCTGTTTTATGGTGGATATTATAGTCGGTTAGGACGGCTTTATGTGGCTCAAATCCTCTTCCTTCATGCTTGAGCTCCTCCAGGCGAACGGTCGCAGCATGTGCCGTCACTTCACAGGATTAAACACAGTCTCATATGGGGCAATGGCTCAAGCCAGGCCTGTATTAGATAAATATGCTGGGTGCTTTTGCATAAAGACAACCCATAACAATAACGCAGCTTTATGTATGATTGCAATATTTATTTATATTGCCTTTTACAATTTTCTCACCAGAACTGGTGTTGCTCTCTGTATAAAAACTACAGTGATCTGTCAATCATTATCAGCTGCAATGAGCCTGGAAGTGTCGACAGTGAAGACAGCAGCAAAGTCTGATGGGATGGAACAAGGATAAAAATGCTGAATAGAGAAAAAAAACTGTTGTTTCTTAAAAACCTTGGCCTTTTAAAAGAGACATTGCTCTTACAATTAGTGTCCTCACATCTCGCATTCGAATGAAAGCATTTAAAAAGAAAAAAAATGTAAATTTTAAAAGAAAAAAAAAATTGTGTGGGCATTTTACATGAAAATGTTCTTAGAGAATTATTGATGCCGTGCTTCAGACAGTGTTGAGGGTAAATAAGACCAAAACACATGGCAGCTGTAAGGTAATTAAAACCCAGCCGATTGGATAGGAGTAATGCTGAACTTAAAATGCAGAGATGATAAAACATGAGTGATAGAGTAAGGATCAGGTCTTTTTCTAACACAAGCCCAGTGCTCATTTGCTTCAGTTAATTTCTGTGTGTTGCTGTTCAGAGCAAGAGAGCCTATTAAATTACATTAAATTGTGCAGCGTTGTTCCAAATTTAAATGCAGGCATTATCTGATTGTGTATTTTGGATGATTTCTTCATAACTGTGATTAATTTGTTACCCGTTTTATTCACTTACACTTTCATTCAATTTTTCAAGATTATTCTTTTTTTTTTTACTTTCATTGTGGCTTTTAATTTTCTAATTAATCTTTTTGGTCACATCATCTGACTGGCTTTACCTTCTTTTTTTTCTTGTTTGTCCTAAGGCTGGAATTTAAAATACAACACAGCATTTGTTTATATTAAGTTTATATAAAATATATAAAATTTAACCAAATGTTATAATCTTAAAATTATTATTATTATTATTATTATTATTTAGTATTTTTTAATTTTTTTATTGATGTTAAGAATCAGAATCAGTGAGAATCAGAAATCAATCGAATAAGACAATCATATTTATTGCCTTGATCTTGCTAATGTTAAATTATCAGCAGTTTATATATATATATATATATATATATATATATATATATATATAATTCTTTTTTTTTTTATATTCATTGAGTCACATAATCATTTGTGAAGCATATTCCTATTTGTAACTTCCTTTTCATCTCAAGAATTCAAAAGCCTTGGAGATCTTCACATTAAATCAGACACTTAGAGCTTTCTTTAGCCATCAGCACCACTACTTTACACACAGTAGTAGTTTCTTGTCAGGGTGTCTTTGCGTGGGGAAGAATTGAACCACTCTTCAATTCTGAGCCAGGAGGAATGCTTTGAGAGTCCTCTTTGACGTGCCGATGTGCATGTATCTTCCCTGGCTGGGTCAGTGAATAGGAATGAGAATGATCAGGGGCTCAAGTGGATCTTCAAAACAGCACTACTGTATTCATTGATGCAGTGGCTCCAGAACTGGGTGGACCCACTTTAAAAGTACTGGTACTGAGACATATATACATACACTGTCTAAACTGATTGTTCGGTTTCCTATAGGTTCCCCTGTGTGGTGAGCGGTGGCGCACTGTGTGTGAGTCGAGGCAGCTTGCTAGGGAACGCTGGTCAGTCAGCTTTAATGAATCTGCAGCCAGTGCCAGAGCAGTTGTGTGGAGATGAAATTGCATTGGCCTTTCTGGATTCTGAGTTAATTGGCTGATTGTGGCGCTCTCTGCCTGCTCTTAATTTATGACTCTCTGCATGCAAGTAGAACTGAGGAGCTGCTCTTGACCTTCTGGAATGAAAGCTGCCTCTGTTCGAATGTGTGTATGTGTGTGTGCATGGCGGAGGAGCTGAGGGTGACTGGAGAGAGTGAGAGAATTGGACCGAAATAGGCATAAAATATGGCAGTAATAGTAAAAAAAAAAAAAAAAAAAAACAATTGTAAAAAAACTCTCATTCAGTTTTTCTACTTCAAAATAAATATTATATTATTTATTTTTGAGTGATTTTTATTTGATTTATTTATTTTTATTATATATATATATATATATATATATATATATATATATATATATATATATATATATATATATATATATATATATATACTGAATAAAATACGATCAAAGGAACTGAACTAGGCATTAAAACATTTTGATATACAGTCTAATAGACATATATTAATTTTAATATTTGGCAAGATTACAGTTAACTGTTTGCAATTTTAAATGATTTTACACTTTAAAATGTTATGTGAAATATTAAATTACATTAAGGTCATTTTAAACAAGGGAAATACAGACACAGAATATGATTTGTACAGTATATACATTATAGTTTGTAAATAAGTATTATCTAATACTGGCTGATGTCTGATCCGTAAATATACAATTTGAATACACTGTTAAATGTAATCTTTATATATATATATATATATATATATATATATATATATATATATATATATATATATATATATATATATATATATATATATATATATTAAAGTTGTGATATATAAATGTACAATTCCATTGGATAGAAATATCAAATACAGCACATATGGTACAGATATATTGAGCATCCCTGAAAAAAATTGTCCAGTCCTTTTTGCCA
>NC_039253.1:11271755-11336157 GCF_003368295.1 Carassius auratus
AGATGAATCAAGTATAAAACCTCCCCAAAAAGACCATTTATTAAGGATAAATCCTTGAAGGTCAGATAATGGTCTTGAAAAATGATGATTGCGTTTAGTATGATAAAAGTTTAATTACGTTGTAAGTGGACCACAGGGAAAAATAATAAAATTAAGACACCTTTAAGAAAATAATGAGAATATCATTAATATTAATCATTGAAAAACTGTGCTGTAAACAAGTATTTATTGGATACAGGCCATCTATCCTAGTCATAAATTTTCAATACAGAAATGATCCTTGAAGCCGCTGTTGCTGTATTCTTTGCCCTTGAGCTATTTGAACCTTTTAACCTGCCAGTTTTTCATTTTAATTAAAACGCATCACACTTTCAGAAAAAAAACACCCACTTGAGACAAATTCAGTAGCAAATAGGTTTATCATTCAGTGCTTTATGTGAGAAAGGAAATCAATTGATCTTATACATAGTTCTAAACCTAGTGCATTCAATTCCCACACACATAAATAATAAATCACCTTAAATTACCTTTTGGTGCTTTGAGAAAGATTATCATCAGGATACAAATGTAGCTTTTACAGTCATCATGCTGTGAACTTTTGAAAGGACTCATAGGACTAGAGTTTATACTGGCAATAGAGATAAAGCTCAGTCCATTAGATGGTTCATGAAAATCCTTGATTTTTTATAAGCAGAACTCAAAATGGAAAGGCTGTTCATACTTGCATACCAATACAGTTAAAGTAAATGGTGACCAGGGTGCTTTTTCAAGCTCCGAAATCGACAACAAAAATAAATAATAATAATAACAATTCACTCTCTAGCAGTTCTCGTTTGTGCTATATGAAAAGTGCATATGCAAACTTGGTGCATTTTGATTGGTTCTCAAGTGTCTTATAACCAGTGACACTGTCAAGTAAAGTCACACACCATATTTGAATATGCAAACATAAATAAGATTCCAGAATACGGACTTATGCCAAACAGCTCTTGCAATTTCTTAAGGGATATGGATCAGCTTTACGACTTGTAGTATAGTAAGAAACCAATCCCGCATCAGTGGCAAATCCACCCATGTAAACATGCTAATGAAGTTCTAAAAACTTCAGAAAAATCTAGAGATAAAGTTTATCAATTGGTCAGTTGATGGTGTTTTTGTAGTATTCAGATAACTGTAAGCAGCAAAGGTGACAGACTGATGAAAATGGACTCGGTCAGTCAGAAAACGGTAAAAGCCTAGAATTTTAAATATCAGAGGGCAGTATCGATATGTCCTGAAGCATTAGATATTTATGTGCAGTTGGATACAATTAATTTTTTTCCTCTTGTGATTGTGAAGTCATTTTGCGGCCCAAACTAAAGGTTACGAATCATCAATAGTAAAATTACAAGTTCTGATTGAATCGTATCTCAGATTGTGTTTAGTTCTCGGAGTGTTTATGTTTACCTCAGGTTGTAGAAATTATATATGCGAATGTCTGAGAATTCAAAAGACATGTTAAGCCTTAAATGTGTTTTAATGACACTATTGATGAAGATTGCGTGATCTTTGAATAATATCGGTCTTTAAATGCGAAATAAGAACAAAATTAGTTGTTCCAATCTAGCAGACTTTGAGTATACCAGTTTAATATAGCAAAAGTACAATTGGATGGTATTTTTATTAAATGCATAAATGTATTTGTAGTATACTTAGCATGAAATAAATGTATTTTGAAAACATTTTAGTATATATTTTTTCCACTAGGGAGATATACATACATACATACATACATACATACATACATATATACAACAAAAATATCCATATGAACAATTTCATATTATTGTTTATATATATATATATATATATATATATATATATATATATATATATATATATATATATATATATACATATATACAATTACTAAGACATTCTGCAGGGAACAGTATAGATGTGAAAACCTCTGTGTTTTCTGCTGATTATAATCAATTCTCATAGTTTTTAGAATTTTTTAATGATTTTTACATATACATTTTATAGAATAAGAATAGACCACAACAAAAATATCCATATATATATATATATATATATATATATATATACATATATATATATATATATATATGGATATTTTTGTTGTGGTCTATTCTTATTCTATAAAATGTATATGTAAAAATCATTAAAAAATTCTAAAACTATGAGAATTGATTATAATCAGCAGAAAACACAGAGGTTTTCACATCTATACTGTTCCCTGCAGAATGTCTTAGTAATTGCACTTATTGCCACAAAAGTAATTTATTTTGCAACACCCCAGTAAATACTTAACCTAAAAATGATCCACTCAAGGTGGCCTGCACCACATCGATGGCTAAATGCTTCATTAAGAACACATCATAGGCAGATGCCTGTGACCAAGGGTGGAAAAAAAGAGAGAGAGAGAGAGAGAACCAGCGAGCGAGACAGTGAATGTAAAGTGATCCTGCAAGCACAAATCAATAGGTTATTTCAGCCTTGGTAGAGTATTCGCAGTTCTCAATCCATTATAAAACTCATATTTATCTGTGGGATATGGTGGTCTTGCTGAATTGAGTTCATAAATAAGTTTGCTTTGCTCTGGGACAGTAGAATTTGACCTCTGTCCACAAACATAGATAATAATGTTAAAGGAATACAGGCGGAAAACTCTCAAAATACCTAATAAAGTGGATGAGGTTCAAAATTGCCCTTGGCACCATAGTCAAGCCTTCACGTAGCAAAGAATGTGTTTACCCTAATAAAAATTGATTATATTATGGAAACTAAGATGATATTGTGCAATTGGCAATGCCCCAAAACCTCAGATTTAAAAGAGAGTATTGATGGAACCATTGAGATTTCATCATATGAAAGCATGCTGGGAAGACTTTGCAATGAGGAAAAGAGATTTTGGGGGGAAACACATAAAAAATGAATTGATTATGTAAAACTGTGTACCACACAGTCCTTTAAAAAGCACTGTCCCATGCCCTTGAGTGTATGTGTTCTGTATCATGCATATGTTTTTTGACAGTGCTATTCTTCTGAGCGTATATTTGCGATAAAAAAATAATGGAAGCATTTGTGAAGTTCACTTTATTTCAGAGCACTGGATCAGAAAGCACTCCTATCAGATTGAGACAGACACTTCAAAACAATTACCTGCCCCCTGTTGTTTCCTTTAGAGAGGAGAAATGTGCCTCTCCTCATTCAGGGTGTGATTTAGAGAGACTAAATCTATGTTTTGCAGGGAAATTGTAAAGAATACTTGTCTTACAATTGTGTTGTGCTTTTGTCATTTCCTCTCGCTGTAGTCTGTAATTTTGAGAGATGGTGTTTGGTATTATTTGAAGTTACTGAAGCTGTAATTTAAAACAATGGGGGATAAGATGACTGTTTGCCTGATTTTGCTTCTGCAGTCATGTCTACGTGATCCCTGCATTTACATGGACGCTCTCATTGGGGATTCTTCTGGCCCAGACCATCATTCAGCCCATCACGTCACTGCTGACGCTACTCAAAGGAATCCTGCTGGTTATTACTGTGAGTTTAATAGTCATAATCATGTTTTCAATGTTGTTGTTTTTTTTAGCTTTTTATGTAGCTTGCTTGTTTTATGTAGCTTGCTAGCTAGCTTCATCAATTTGATTGTTTTTATGCTCCTTTCTAAAAAGGATTTATATGGAGGACCAAACCTGCAGAAAAAAAAAAAAAAAGAAATATGCAAATAAAAAAAAAGTAATTAATTTTTAAAAAGTAATTAGTTAAAGTTACTCACTACTTGTTCCAAAAAGTAAGTGCGAATCTCGCGTGCGTGCGTGTGTGTGTGACGCCGCTGGCGTATAAACACTGGCTCTGATTGGCTACCATGAAACACATGACTCTGCCTTAGCCAATAATAATCGCTTATCTTGTTATTAACTCACCTGCTCACTCGCTGTGTGAGGCAGGAGTGCGTTCGGATTATATAGTTTATTAAATCAATGCAAATTAACGCACCGCATTTAACGTCCAGTAATGTTAACGGTGTTATAACGAAGCAAAAAGTAATTAGTTAGATTACCCTGTTACTGAAAAAATTATGTCGTTACCTAACGCCGTTCTTTTAAAAAATATATATATATGCAACTAGATTGTTATAATAAGAATGTGATAATAGGAAAACAAATAAAGTGATATAATATAGTTCATTTTTTATGACATCTAATCCTATTTTTTTTCTATTTATATACCGTTAAACGTTATTTATATTATCAGATCTTTTTTATCCACATTACTTGATGAATTCAACAATTCCACAATTTTCTATTCTCTTTTTTTCTCTGGATTCTTAGATGATTATTTGAAAGTTCGAAGGAACCATTTATTTGAAACAGAACTTTTGTCTTTGCTGTCACTTTTGGACTGCAAGGAGGATGCAATTTAATGTATCCTTGTTAAATAACTTTTTTTTTTTTTTTAATAAAGGTAAACTAATTTACTCAACCCAAACATTTAAACATAAGTGTAGATTCCCAGCTCGTTGAGATGTCATTTTTATATAGAAGAGTAACAGAAATCTGTAAATATTCATGTTTTATACAAAAACAATTTTAAATGTTTATTAAGATTTTTCTGTGTTGTTTATATTGTTAATTATGCCCACAGAATGAGTGTTCCTAAATCTGTGAAGGAGCCATAAAGGACAGAAATTAATAAACTGAAAAATGTGGAAAGATGTGACATTGTAAATGTAATGAACAATAATTATGAAATGATAATGGTTTCTGATGAGCTACTTCAATGACAGTGTTGATGTGCGTGCGTGCATGCGTGTGTGTGTGTGTGTGTGTGTGTGAGACGTCACATGTTCTTTCGCTCCAGAGTAGAGTGTCACCTCTAATATTCTGACTTTGATCCATGAGTGACACCTCACACTTCACGAGGTTTCATTCAAATGTAGAACTGTAATAAACAGGTGCACTGAAGTGTCTTGAAGGGCAGGGAGAGAGATTATTAAAACACAAAAAACATATTAATGAATATCATTTTTAATACTGAGTTGGTTTTATCTTGACATTATATTGTGAAATGTGATGAGAGTTCTCCACCAGGGATGTGTTGTCCTTAAGGACGAGGAGTTCTATGCTTTATTCAGCGAGATGGTGACCTGTTTACACCAACCTCACGGGACAGCAGAAAACGATCCCAGCAGTCTTTTGAGCTGAAGGGAAGAACTCTCAGTTTTCCCTTTATAATGAGCACATTTGACCCAGCTATGAAGTAAAAAGTTAGAGCAAACCTGTTACACTTCAAGCCCAACCTTCTGGAGTTACTGTTCAAAAATTACTATATGGCTGGCTTAAAATTATTAAAACAGGTTGTAAATTAAAAATCAGACACAGAGGCATCAGCAATAATCAAAAGGTGACAATTTATTAAAAAGCTTTTAATTATTATTCATTTAACTAATTAATAAATGTGCATGTATTGAATATTGATAAATTAATAAATATTAATTTCCAAACTATTTTGGGTTCAAGCATGAAATATACTGTAGTAACTTTTAAGCAATAGTTGATTTAAATAAAACTACCCAGAAGGTCTGGTTAAACATTTCTCTTAAAGAACTGGGTCACAGGGTTTGTCCATATTTCACCAAGTGCTGAGTTGTTTTCACAGTGTGAAGAAATTTTAAAAGAACTTATAAGAAAAGAATAGAAAATATTCTTTTAAAAGAAAAGAATATTTTGTAATGGTGTTAAAGTATTTACTGCACTTTTTTTAGAGTGTGTTTTTGACTACAGCCAATCAGATTGCTACTGCTGATTTTCAGCAAGCCTTTGCCAGTTTTGAGAGCAGCATGCTTCTTCATACGATCAGAGCGTGGACTGTAACTGAACTGTGGGCATGCCTTTGGGTCAATTCTACCTCAAACTCTATCTTTCACTCTTTAAGTCGTACTGCTGGGCTGGAACTCCACTGCAATGCTTTGTATAATCACAGCAAGCCATTCATCAAGCACCATGACTGCTTCAGGCTCTAGTCAGTAAGCTTGCTGACAGTAATTCTTAACCCTGTCTCATCAGTGGTCAAATTCCAGCCCATCAATCACACTCGCTGATGTATTATCCCTGTTCAAAATGTCCATGCTTATCTATAATTTGGGAGGTTATCATTTATGAGTTAGGGTTTTATGGTGCGTGGACGGCCCCTCCTGCATCACGCTGTGAATCATGCCACCTAGATGGCCAAGAAGAGCCCCTGATGAGATATCATCTGTGACTGGCTCTTCAATTTAACAGCGGGCGACATATTTTCATGACACTCCCAGTGCAACAATGAGCCATGAAATGCCCTCCGCCGAATTGCCAGTTAAAGTGAGTGTAATTTAGCACTTTACTGTAAGTAGCAGATAATTGTTCTTCTGCTCAAATGAGGCCAGGAATGATCGTGTCTCTTGTGTGGAGGGATCGATTGTGTGCTAATTGTGGGGCATTGCTGGAATATGTCATTGGCTCGTAATGTTCCATGATAGCATTAGTTGTGGATTCATTGTGGGACTGGTTTTGGCCAAAAATATCTAGTGAGAACTGTTAGCCAACCCATTAATCTTGAATCCTCGATGGGTGCCAGGCTGAAGAAAGTACAATATAGTATGTTTTTTTTTTTTTTGTTGGATTTATTCATGAATTTAAAAATTAAATTCATATACATATGTGTGTGTGTGTGTGTTTTATATATATATATATATATATATATATATATATATATATATATATATATATATATATATATATATATATATATATATATATATACAAACTTTTGGTCTCTGCTATATATATATACAATATGCAAATTATATCATAAAAATGATTTTCATTACTCTGTATCGACATCAACAATATCTAAAAATTTAACATAATTTAAGGTTATAAAATCCGTATGTGGAGCTACTTCCCAAAAATGTATTAATATATGGGTGTAAAAAAAATTACCTAAAAAAAATTTTTCTTAAAGAAATGTAGGAAATGAAAAATAAATTAAATAACAGTTAAGACTATACTACATTCATGTGTATCAAGGTGTAAGGAAAATATGTTACTATCTGTACTGTATGATAGTTACACCACATGACATTCGTAGAGTCATAAATGTAAACTTATTAAAGAGCTGTATACGTTTAAAAAAAAGAAAAGAAAGAAAACAAATATGCAAAAAGCATCCAACTTTTTTATATATTCATCACTGACTCTATTATTTGCTTTACTTCATAGATATTATGTTCCAGAGCCAATCACCTGAGCCATATGCAAATGCACATATAAGTCATCTGCTATAAGGGTCTAACCATGGAAGCTAATCAGCCAAACTTTGACCCTTTGATCTGGGCTTTTAAAATTTCCAGTGGTTCCTTTCTGTGGATGCAGTGATGTTAAATAGTTTTAGGAAGTGTGTGCCAAGCTTCCACTGCAATGTGAATAAAAGTTAAAAAGCAGACCGGCAGTAATTAAGAACAGGTGTAGCGCCCGTGTGTGTTGGGATTGTGGGCATTACGCGGAAGGATGTCAGATGCTGTTCCCTAATTGCCACTAGCTGAGGATTTATTGTTAATGTTGGACCAACCTCCTTTAACTCCTGAGAGAGAATCATAACCTGAAATATAGATTCATTAAGGATGCATATGGCACGCTGTTCAAATGGGCCCATGAAATATTTCATCTGGAAGACAATTCATGGCTGGCGAACGAACAATTGTTGTTAAAATGATTCATAGGTGGACTAGAATCAGTATTGGAAGAGCGTGACATTTTAGCTGTAGAGGGGTTTTACCGTGTTCAATTTGTTCTCGCTACATCTCTTTGAAGAAGATCCTTATTTGCCGGCGCTAAAATATGCATAACCATCAATCACAACAAAAGCTGCTGAGAAGTCTACTGTAATCAGTGTTAGGCTCAAAAAATGCAATTTATTACTCATTACTTGTTACTCCTTTATAGTTACTTATTATTACTCCCAGCCAATGGTGATTTATTACACTTCTCCTTATATTACTTTTCTGTTACATGCCACAAAATTGGTAACTATGTCCTTTCTCTTCAGAATTCTGCCTTCACATGTGTGCTTCTTTGCGTACGTTGGGGTATATTTACACACTTTTACTTACTTTTTCTTTAGACATAATCATAATTTCTATTATGCGATTTGATGAGCATTAGCATCTTACAGTGTTGTTTCCCTGTGATTTCTTTTCTGTTAACTCTGTTATGACTCATTCGCTGCTCATATGTCACTCATGTTACATCTTCATAACCTCTTTTAATGACAAAGTTTCACTTAACTTCCTTGTTCTGCATCTGTGCATAACAAACCCAGAGAGAAAATACAAGCAGGTGTAGCAATTAGCTTATTCCAAAATTCTACAAATAATATATTTTTGATCATTATATGGCCAAAATCAATTTTAGATTACGATTGGAAGTTACAGGGGAAAGTAAAATTATTACAGCAACACATTACTGCCAAAAACTATTTGTAGACCAGGCATTTGGTCCGCTTGTTTTGGTTGATAAGATATAGCTGCTACATCTAATCAGTTTGCCTCTGTTGTGTGGTTTTAGACACAAAGAGTGCTGGGAAGGCATGGAGGATTTTGGTCAGGAGCTCATTGCGTGTGAACCTTTTACAGGTCACTGATTCATTGCGCCAACGTTTGTATCAGGGGCATTAGTAAACAAAGTTAAGAGCACATGGCATTGCAGTATCACACTCCACTGACGCACCATCCATTAATGCTTTCACTCTCCCTAATGACCGTTTGGGTGAGACGGCTTAAGGATTGCCACACACACACACACACACACACACTCAGACATGATACATTTTACTACAGTAGCTTCTCCTTCTATCTCCTACAAATGGAAACAGCTTTTGTGTTTTTTTTTCTTCTGAAGGGCTGTTGAATAAAACATGTCAGAAAGTCCTGTGTATGTACTGTAGTTGAATTTAAATAAGTGACCTTGTCTAATTTGTTTTGGTACAGCTGAGTAGTTAAAAATAATTACAAGATGAGTTTTAGTAAGAGGCCTATGCCAAAAGCATTTAAATGACATCTATCATTTACAACAAGATCAGAAAATACATATAAAGAAGATCTGTAAAGTTGCAAAGACTAAAGTCTCAATTCCAAAGAGATAATCTTTATAAAAGTAAAGAGATAACCACACCTACCTAAAACGGCTCATTCTAACACGCCCCCACATGTAACAATGTGTTAAGATTTGGATAACCATGTTATGTAGATGCTGTGTGTTTCATTAAGCGAAAATACTTCGTTTGGCCTTCCAAAAGAGCACGATATCTGATTCGTTATGCCCAGAGCTGTTCCGTGCTGGTCGCTGAGGAAATACATCAACTTCGCGCTGTGGAACGCTGGAACTGTATCTTTCATGAAAATACCATGGTTTATTAAAAGCCTTGTCAAAAGTATCAACTTAATGCTAATATATAGAAATATGGATTCAGTTTGTATCACCACAATATTTTTTTCTCAGTATAACTAAAACTCAGTCCCAAAATTGTAACTTCATCACACCCCCTGCATTAGGCCATGACCATTTGCTCTTTTTTTTTTAGATGTTGAAAATGAATAGATTTGTATCAGAGCCTGCATAGTCTATGATTGGCCATTCTGTGCACTTGAATGCATTATGAAGTAGGGTTAATCAAGTTTGTCTCATGTCAGAGATGGTGATTACTTGGGTTCTTTCTTCCTCAAAGTTCCCAACGATTTTTTGATTTCACAATATGTCAGGGAAAGACAGAGAGAGGGGGGAAAAAAATCAATTTTCTCCTTCCATGATGATTTATTTATTGTCTCTGTTGAAGAGCTCCACTACTCCATCACAAACACACTCCAGGAATCCATAAGGTTGTAACCTCATCATAACAATTCACTGCGAAGCTGGTAAATCACTTCTCCTAAATGTCGCATCTAGCGTGAGGCCTGACTTTTGGGAGGCACTATCTAGCTAATCAGTGCAGTCTGCTTCGAGCGTGTCTTAGAATAGCTGACAAAATCTCCTCTGATCATGTAATTCATAAAACCACAATCAAAAGTGCCTCTCAAAGGATGTAAATGTCACCCTGTCGGCTTACGGCCCGGGGTTTCAGGACATGGCAATTAAGTTCAACTACCGCCTGTCTCGCAGCCGAACGCGAGATCTTTGCCAATGGACAACTGTGGGCGATGTGATAATTCCTCCGACTAGCAGACTCTCCGTTCACCCCAGCTATGCCCTACATGCTGCAGACAAATATGAGAATAGAAACAATAAAGCTGAAGCAATAGATCTGTCCACTACTCAACTTTACAAAAGGGTAGCCGCAGTCGAGACGATCTAAAATCGATCATTTTCATTACTGAGGTGATTTTGAAGGACAGACACGGCGAGACGCAGATACTTTTCCCTGACTAACACACACAGTTCGCTTCAATTACATCCTTCCTTTTATAAAGTTTACTCTTACTTAGAGAGTGACTTATTTTAAAGGAAATTATATTGACTTTTCAAGTTGTACTTGCCTTTTATTCCCATCATGTCTTTTCAGTTGAGTGAAGCTGAATACTTATAAATTTATTAATACATTCTGTCATAGTATGTTGACTTCCTAAGTTTTACTATGTTGTCTTGTTTTAAACTAAACTATTAATTAGGGCTATTTTAAAATATAGAGACATTTTCAGCAAGTGTTGCAATATTTTTAGTGTCATCTGTGTACTGCGTCACTGACTCACATTTCACTCACATGAACTGTCAGCAGCACTTAATACATAGCAGTGATACATGACATCTGTCAGCAAACATACTATATGAAGCTCCGCATTAACACCAAAGAACGATGCATCAGTAAATAATGGAACCATTTTCTTTGGCATTTAAAAGTGAAGAAAGATGCAATGGAATTCTGGCAAGGTGAATATTTCTGATTGATTTTCATTTCAGACAAGCAAGGCCATTTGCAGGCATTTTTTGTATTATTATTTATTTGTTCGTTTTTTGTGAATTCTTGAGTTGACTTCATAGAAACTTGCACCAAATATTACTTTATGTGAATGTCCACATAAAGTCAATGATTTTTTATTCTACATTTATTGTTGTTCCCAGTAAATGTACACTATCATTCAAAGGTTTGAGGTCAGGAATTACTTTTATATATATATATATATATATATATATATATATATATAAATTAATACTTGTATTTGGCAAGGATGCATTATGCAAATTTTTTTTTTTTTTTACTAAATGAAAGTATCCTAAATTATGTTTTATATATATATATATATATATATATATATATATATATATATATATATATATATATATATATATATATATATAAAATATTTAATCTTTTTTGAGCATCACATCACCATACAGAATGATTTCTGAGACATGACACTGAAGACTGCAGCAACAGCTGTTAAAAGATCAGCTTAAAACTAAATTGTGTCATAATAATTCACAATATTGTAGGTTTTACTGTATGCTTGACCAAACAAATGCAGACATATATGCATGCAATAAAAAAAAAATCGTACAGAGCCCAAACTTTTGAACGGTAGCTTGATTATAATTTTTACCTGCGTTTAAGTGAATTTCCTGTGTGACTAAATAAAAGAGTAGCTTAAAATGATGTTATTTCAGAAGTGCACATATCATTAAAAACCATAGTAAATGCATTAGAATGTCTAAAAGTTTTTATCAATATGAAGTGAAGGGTTTTATATTTCACCTTCAAGGATTTATGGATCCAAGAAAGTAGCACTGGCATGGAAACCGAAACTTTTCAGTTTCATATATATTCAACCACATAGTGTCAAAGTTGACCAATCAGAATCAAGTATTCCATTAATGTGTAGTAAAACACTTGTAACAGTATTATTTTTATAGCCTAAGTAACAACTCCCATGTTAAATTATTATTGATTTGTACTGGTTTTGGAGCCAGCTCTGCACTGATATGATCCTGCAGAGAGGACTGCACAAAGCAAACAGATCAATGTCAGGAGCCCAGACTCTCCGCTGTGCTGTCAGCTGTCTGGCTCAGCCCACATGCCCCAGTAGAGTAGATGTACACCCCTAGTGTTTGACACTCTCTGTGCAGCTCTATTAATAAAACATCAAAGCCTCCAATGTGCAATAGCTGAATTGCTGTCTTTCAAAATGGACATCTGAAAAGTTCACTACATTTTTATGGCGTATTATATTGTGTGAAGGGACCGGAAATGACCTCTTTGTCTGAGAGCTGTACGCTCTTTAGTATTGCTTCACTCAAAGACTCAAAATAACAGCCATTCTTTTTCTCTTACCTGAGGTTTGTGTCCCATTTTGCAAGATGGTCAAGAGAGTATTTATACCTCACCCTTTGAGAGGAATAGATAAAATAGGCCATTTACACCGCATCAATGCTTCAGCGGGCAGACGCTTTCTTTTTTTATTTTTTTACTTTTAGGAACAGGTTTTTCTGCTCTATCTCTCAAATATGAGCGGATTATGTTTAGTGGAATATAATCGAGCTTGATATTACAAATCAGTCAGAATATCCCACCGCTGGAGAGCTGTGACTTTTCTATTCGTGAAATAATCAATCTGGGATTTTGATGTTGCAATAAATATGTCGCTTTTTTAACTTATTTTCAGGGGAAGAAGAGCATATATGAAGAATCAAAAATATTTTTGCTGCTTACTCAGTTTGCTTTATTAATGAGCTAAGGTTACAATTAGGGTTACAGCTAAGGTTATCAATTCTTTATATTCAATTCACTTCAGTTCAGAAGTTTGTGTAGGGACTAATGAATATTTTTTGTTGACAACTGAATCTAGGTTTTTAGTTTTCTTTTATTATTGTTGTTATTAGTAGTACTAGTAGTAAGCTTGAGTTTTTATACTGAAGTGAGGAGTTTCTATTTAACTTGGTAAAATATGCTATGGTGAAAAATAAAAAAAAAGTATATTTACATTACATTTATTTAAAGCTGCAGTCGGTAACTTTTGACGCTCTAGCAGTTAATAAACAGAACTGCTTGCGTCTTGCGGAAGAACATCGTAGCCGGAACTACTTCTCCCTGTTTATGTCTATGAAGAATCACAAAGGTACTGGGTTACTCCACTGCGGTATCCCCGAATCAATCTAAAATAGTCCGAATATAAACACTTATTATAGGTGTACCCTAGTGATTCAGGACAAGCTAAAAACACGGTTTGGAAAATGGATTCATGGCGTACTCGCTTATTATATACATTTTGTATACTTTGAACACAAAAAAAGTTACGGACCGCAGCTCTGATTGGTTGTTTTTACCGGGAGTGGGTACACCTATAATAAGGGTTTATATTAGATTGCTTCGGGGGTACCGCGGTGGAGTAACCCAGTACCTTTGTGATTCTTCATAGACATAAACAGAGAGAAGTAGTTTGCCTGAAGTATACTTGCAATAGCTTCACTTTAGCACAATCAAATATACTTCAGTCTATCTTTAGTTGGACTTCAGCACTACAGTACTTCCGCACTTAAAGTGCATTAATCACAAAAGTTGGTATACCAGTTTAGTATACTAAAAGTGCAACTTCATGGTATTTTTATTAAGTACATAAATATGTTAATGTATTTGTAGTATATTTAGCATTAAATAAATGAATATATCTATTTTTCACTGGGGATTGCCAAAAGAAATTAATTCAGTTGAGTCTGATTTTATTTGTGTTTACTTAATTCAGTTAGGTTTCCACATTACAGCTTATAAGATAAGAACCTCAGTTCTCATTAATTTTGTAAAAATTAATTCTTCCCCTCAAATCTCATGTTCTGTCATATACACTACTGTTCAAAAGTTTAAAATGTTATTTTTTATATATATATTTTTATTAATGAATATGTTTATTCAGCAATAATGCATTACATTTAACAAAAGTCACAGTAAAGACTTGTTACAAAAAATATATATATATTCCAAATAAATTTTGTTCTTTTAAAACATTATTTTAAATTGTCTTCTATGTCACAGTGAGCTATCCATTTCATATAGGTGTTCCCCATCTTGCCAGTTATCTGTAAAGCACACAACCCGAGTGCATTCTTAAGATTGATTGTGCTAAAACATACATGAATCAAACTCTTATGCAGAGGATTATGATTTTACAGTAGGCTGCATTCAGCCGTCAGTACTCCAAAGCAATGCTGAACTCCTCAGTGAGTATAACTACCGTCATTTGACTTGCGAGATGAAAAACTCTGTATATTGCACTGCAGCTGAAGAGCGAAAGCAAATTTCTGTCATGTTTTCTCTCGCTCAAAAAGCGTGCAGACAAAAGAGTGAGAGAAGATTGCGATGTACCAGGCGAGAGGGTTAGGATGTCAGCTTCCCCAGCCACCTGTCCTGTTCCTCTACCATCTCTCCCTCCAGTCTGATCCTCCGTGAAATGGATTCACTTAGTCCATCATCTTGTCCCCTGTGTGCATTAGAAGATTGGAGCCGCTGGAGAGGCCTTCATGCATTTAGAGAGGATTTGCTTTACTTAGAAAGCGCTAAAGGTGTTTGGTCGACAGATGTGCATTTGTTGTCTTACTTTATCAGTTTGTGTTCTTTGTGTTTATTATCATAGAGTGAGAGCAAATGCGTGTATTTATGGATGCTATCTCAAACGTTGAAGGAAATTGCATTCTTCTCCGCCACTAATGCATGGCATCTGTTGAGATGGGTCAGTCCTGACAGGATAGAGCACCTCGCACCTCCATTTCCTCAGCCCCAGCCATGCTCAAAACTACAGGAATTGAGGCAAAGAGAGAATAGGGAGGCTGAGAAGAGATGTTGAAGGGCCAGGTAGATGGCCACTTTCAGACAAAGCCATGAGATTTGATCGAACAGCCACCGTTGGGTAATATGTGCTTTTACACTTCATTTTCGTAGACCTCACTTGAGATTTTTGACAATGTCAAGTTAGAAAGAAGCTAATTACAGTCTTTGCTCGGTCTCCCTTCACCATCCTGCTTTTAAAAGGAAACAGAAAGCCACTTTTATGTGATCTTTTTTTTTCTGCTAGAGCTCAAAAGCCACGTGTGCATCTAATGGAATGTCTTCTCAGTAATCCAGGTCACTCTTCTCTGGTCCTTAAAGTGCAATGTTTACTTACAGACAATAGACTCTGTATGCCAGCTTCCTCTTCTCAGCTTTCCTCTTCTGCTCTTTCAAGAAAGCTCTGAATTACAGTTTCACAGAACAAGGCTTTTTAGTGTAGGTCAGAGACCAGAGCCTCATTTTTTTCTGAAGTAATGGTTTAGAAATATTAATATAATTTTATTAATTTGTCTTGTGTAAGTTGCATACAGATAATCAAAGATCATGTACACATTGCAGCTGCACAACAGATGTTATTATCATTAAATTGAGATTTAACTCTGCTAAATATTTTGCAAAAAAAAAAAAAAAAAAGAGAATGCATTATCAGAAAGGGCATTATATTGTAAAAAAATAAAAATATATATTTTAAAAAGTTTTATTTTTTAAAAATAAATGCTAAAATAATTGTTTGTTTTTTCTTTCAGAGAAACCTGAAACAATGTATCAAGTTCTCCACAAAAAAATATTAAGCAGTACAGCTGTTTTCAACACTGATAATAATGAGAAATGTTATAATTGTTTCTGAAGAATCAGTCAAATAGAACTGTAGTTATATTTATTCATTTCGCATTTTATGCTTACAGTTGCTATATATGTCCGAGGTCGCACGCCTCTGGAGCAACTAGGGGGTTACAACTTTAGGGGTAAGTGTCTTGCTCAGGGACACATTGGTGTCTCACAGTGGATTCGAACCCAGGTCTCTCACACCTAAGGCATGTGTCTTATCCACTGCGCCAACACCACCGTATATGAAATTGAAATAATATTTAATATTTAATATTAATATACATTTTGTAAAAGTTATAAAGTAATTATACCACAAATTACATAAAACAAATGAAATTATATAATATATAATAATATTTCACACTATTACTATATTTACTGTACTTTGACGCAGCATTTCTGAGCATAAGATACTTCTTAAAAAATAAAAATTCGGAAATGTGTAAATATTTTTTACATTATACTAAATAAACTAAATGACTAAATAAATTCCATAAAAGTGAAATTATATTATACTGATATAATTTATGTAAATTAATTAATTAATATAAATTAATATTTTATATTAAATTCTATTTTAAATTCATGTCTGTAAAATACATTTGTGTACATTAAAGTACCCACCATAGTTTATATATATATATATATATAATATATAATATATATATTATATATTATATATTATAAGTAGTTAAGGCCACTTAATATAAAGTGGGTCCAGTAATTTTGTAGGGATTTTTTTAAATATGCATTTATAATTTGTATTCATTTTAGTTCATTTTTAGTGAATGTATTACATTAATTAGCAAAAAAAAAAAAAAAGAGAGAGATTACCTTCTTCAGTTAACATTTCTTGTATTTCAAGTAACGAAAACATCGTTGTAGTTTTAGTTTTAGCTAGCTATAGTAACCTGGCATCCGCTTTATCTGTCTGTCTGTCTATGTCGCTCTCACTCTCTCTCTCTCTCTCTCTCTCTCTCTCTCTCTCCAAGACAGTGAGCTATAGAGGGAGTGAGATGTCCGCCTTCACTGGGAGAAATTTCATGGCTCTGCATGTGTGGGCAGTGATATGTAGGCAGGCTGTTTCTGAGGAGCTTCTCATTGCTCTCTCGCGGGCACGTAGTGCTGCAAAATTCCATTAACAATCTCACAGCTCGGCCACACACTGCGTCTGGCTGCACAGGTGGGCTGTCATCTCCCGATAGAAGAGTTCTGCACTACTGTCCTCCCATGGGCAGCCGTGTATTCTAGCAGTCCGACAATAGTGAGAATTGGGGTTAACACAACAGGAAGGTCTTGTGACTTCCTGGAACACAATAATAACAGCGCCACATAAGATGGGAATATCTTATTCAGCTCATCACTGAAAATGGACATGCTGCTTTTGATGCATTATGAGTGCCCTATTTCAAAGGTGCTGCAGTGTTGTTAGCTACTTATTTTTTTTATTATTATTTTTTTTACTGCAAATTCAGACGGTGTGACTCTTTCTGAAAGTTATATCGTTATGCCTGTATGTGGCGACAAGTGTATTATGAGTGAATCATTCCTCAAGTAATTTGTTTGTAAACATGGGTTCTTTCAGAGATGCTAGTTTTGCTATTTTTGTTGGAGCAAAAATAGACTTAGTAGTGCTTAGTAGCCTATTGCTTAAGCAACACTTGGTGCTGTGATGAAATTTGCATTCCATTAGCTTATTATTATTTTTCCCACTTCCTAGTATCCCAATTCACTGATACTTGGTTAATAACATCTACAGTTGAAAAATGAAGGGGTTGATTCATTCATGTGAATCAGTTCAAACTCTCTGGTTCTTTTAATCGTTTTAGAAATATTGTTGTTCCTTAATGCTGTTAGACAAAGTTGGAAGCAGAGCCTTCCAAATTACTTGGCCACGTGAACACGTTTTTTGTGCATTCCCAAATAGAAAACAAATAGAAGTAGTTTCACTGGATTAAAATTGCACTGGCATGACCTTGTCACTTCAAATCATTTAGCTAATAAAATTATCCCAATGATGCAGCATGTTTATCAAATAGTGCTTGCAAATATTATTTCAGCTGTGAGCTAGTCATGCACCACAAATATCCAGGTCAAGGACTGTTGTTCTCTTTCACACTCTCTCGCTCTCTCTCATCTCTCACATATTGTATCTCATCTCTTTCTCAGTTTCAGATGACATTAAAAGCTATCAATTTGTGGTAAAACACTTTTTGGTTGTGCTCCCCCAAGGCATTTCCAGTAACCCTTGACAGAAACGACCAAGACATTTGTCATTGCACTTTCTCTCTGCTTTTGTATATCCCTGCAAATGTCATTTGAAATGAGAATCTATTGGTGGGGCTGGATTGCTTCGGATGCTCTGTGCCGTGCGTCTTACAGCCTGTCATAATTTCTTTGCCCCAAGGTGGCCGTGACATTTGTTGTGGGTTCAGAGGTTCACCAAGAGACCACAAATGACTTCACCCAAATCGGGAAGCCTTTTCTAATGGGAACAGTTGCTCTCGGTAAGACAAACCTCCAAATTTTTTATATTTTTTTGGTGGGTGGGGGAGCTTGATCGACAAAGTATTTGGACACTTATGGCAAAAATGCAATTTCATTACATCAGAAACTACATTTACAGTTGTAGTTAATGAAAATAACCCTGAATAGCAGCAAATGACAACAATTCTGTGAATTACTGATGGACAGAGGCCTACATCTTTTCTTGTTCAAAAGGCCGTGAATGAAGGCACTACATTTTATCTTATATTTTACATTGTGCATGTACAATGTTTTTGAATTTTTAAACCAAGCACACATAATTTAGTAAACATTTCGCTTAAAAAGTATGTTAGTGCGTTAAAGAGTTACTCCACCCTAAAATGAAAGTTTTGTCATTAATTACTCACCTTCATGTCGTTCTTCTTTGGAACACAAATTAAGATAGTTTTGATGCATTCTGAGGGGATCTCTGACCCTCCATAGACAACAGTGTAAGTAACATGATCAACATCCAGAAACGTAGAAAGTACATCAGTAAAATAATCCATGTGACATCAGGGATTTAACCGTAATTTTACCAAGCTACGAGAATACTTTTTGTACAAGAAGAAAAAAAAAAAAAAAAAGACTTAATTCAACAATTTGTATCCTCCGTAGCGCCATTTTGTAGAGTATCTCCTGAACGCAAACAATGTATGCTGTTCTTTGTGCGTTCAGTGGATACTCTCCAAAATGGCGCTACGGTGACGTTTGGGTTTAGTGAAATGGAGTGAAGAGATCTGGACCCTACAGAGACACCAGTGTGTGTTCATCGCAGCTGGTGTGCTGAGCAGTTAATGAAAGTACCTCTCAAACCTTATCACTGTGACAATGTAGATGTTAGCCAGGAGTCCAGGGAATTCTCTCTCTGTCCCTTTTTCTAATCCTGTTAATTGGCTGCCACACTCAGAGCTGTAAGGTCCTGAGGCAGCCAAACCTCGCTGGCCCGCAGGAGGCTTCTGTCAACAGAACAAACAAAATCCGCCCGCAAGAGTCTCACACATTGCCTTGCTATCATTTACAGCCAAAGCCACTGTGACACCTTTGAATAGACAGCTGTTTGCTCGACGGCTTTTTTAAAGGGCCTAGCATACGCCCCTGTGGAACCTCCAGGCACCTAATGGGCGTCTGCTTTTAAGGAGTCACAAGGCCAGGTTTTGTTTACAGTGACAGCAGGGGGAGTCTATCTGTCTCCGGTCCAGCTGACAAGAAGGGAATGAGCTGGCCCGGTGTCAAAACAAGTGTATTTTATTACAAAACAAACAAAAAAAAACGCCAAAGTGTTTATAATGCACATGTCAGCATACTGCTTGGCAGTCGCAAGGTTGTTAGTTACTGCTTGGTTAATGCAGATGCTGTAGAAAAGGTGCAAAAAGTGGAGCAATCTCACAAGGGCCTACCGTTTGGTTTACTTGAAATCCAGCTCCGGGCTCTTGGGAGCATCTGCAATTACAAGGGCTCTTACCTTTCGCTGTGCGCCATCTGTTGTAATGTACTGGGTTTAGTCCCCTGCTCCTCGTTCGTATTTATCTTACTGATGATTTTCATTTGGTCCAAGAGAAAATGCAGTTGTGACTGTCAGCACTTTTAAGAGAACATTTATAGAGCTGCACTAAATTCCCAGTTTTTTTATTAACAATTGCTAAAACTGAGAGTAAACTTGTAAAATGGACTCCGACTAATTCTGATTGTATGAGCCTCATTCGAAGCAGTTTTAAAATGGCAGTTAACTGACAAATGTGACCACGCTTTTTATATTAATTTAGCAAGTTGCTGTATGGCAACTGTAAACAGCCTTTAGTTAGTCTAATGAACATTGTTGATGGGAGACTACTTTATTAGATACTGTATGTTAACACGTTTAAGCCATTAAAATAATTTGATAAATCACTGTAAACATGGTATGTTAGATAACCAAATGTTTCATGCTGTGATATCAAAATTAACCCTTTTTTTAAACATGTGTTTATACAAATGATCATTAATATGTCTGAATCAACTTAGATCAATAGGTTGGGTAACACGATCAAAGAACATTTTTAAGGGAAAGATCAAGTAAAGGTCGTTGAGTAAGCTTGACAGTATTATCTTGACTAATATTTGTTTCTTCCAATCAGGTGGGATTGTCAACGTCATGCCTTTTTTATTTTCAGAAATCTCCCATGTTAAAACACAGGTAACATTACTTTAATTAATATCATAATCAAAACTATTTTCTTGTGCAATTAACTATGTGTCATGAGAATTCTGTGTTGCAATAAAATTGTTTTGGACAGGTTTTATGGTTCAGAAGAGCTGTACTTGGAGGACTTGCTACATGCACCCTCTTAAATATATTATGGTAAGTTTAAATCTTTAGATTATGATTTTGGTGAATATGAAATTTTAAATTTGGAAAATAATTGCTTTTTTTATAATATAAGAAGTGATAAACCCAAAATGAAAATTATTTCACCATTTGTTCACCTTCATGTCATTGCACACATTTATGACTTAATTTCTTTACACAAAAGGAATGTTGACATTTGTTCCATTCGATGTAAGTCATAAAAATAAAAGTTCTTTATTGGCATCTGGTTCCATGAAGAACCTTTAACATTCACGGAACCTTTATATTCTACAAATGGATTTTGAAAGTGGAGAAATGTTTGCATGTAAATACCAAAACAAAAACAAAAGAAACATTTGTGGACTATATTCAAATTCATCTGAAGTCATACAATAATTTTGTGTGAGGAACTGAGTAAGGAACATTAACTACAATAGATGGAGTCAGCTAGGTTATCATTTGTTACTTGGGTGTCCTTCAGTTGAATATAAATGTAAAACTAGTGTCAAGTTCAAAGTTAACAATGCAAAGTCCTCCCTGTTCATTTGTCACAGCAAAAGCACTCGCTGTTTTTAAAATGACCCAGAAAGAGCTGAGCTGAACGACTTCCATCTGATGTACATGCAGGCCAGAGAAAGACGGAGACGTCTGCTGTCCGTCTCCCTCCTGAGCTGCCCGATTGTCATCTGTCCCTGATGTCTGTCTGATTTTAGCACACCCTGAAAAAATCTGACGTTTCATCTAATCATCTGTAAAGAAGTTATTGAGTTACCAATCAGCACTATGTTACTCAGGAGACCCAAAGCAATTATGTTGGAGCAGATGAGATGAAAGGAGTCAGCTACAGGAGATGAGATCTCATGCCAGCCTCTTCGGAGACCCAGAATGCACTGCTGCATCCCTGCCACTATGGTAGAACACTGTCTTTCCCTCAAATCACTGCGGGTTACCCTGCTCCGCTAATGGCAGACAGTATTTGACAATGGACTCGCATCAGCTTTCCATTCCGGTCGAATTGATTGTTATCGGAAGACTTTTGTTGATACATTATCACACATCAGAGACAAGGCAGTCCACTTAATCGCCCTAATAAAGAATCACTGATAATTTAGCTCTTGTTGACATGACTCTCAGAAAAAATATTTACACTTAAATTTAAGATTTATTTATCTGAATTGCATATAAATTTGTCAAACATTTGGATTACACCGTTTTATTATAAACAAACTAATAACCTATACAATATGATACATATTCGTCATATGAAACAGGCACGATTTCTTTAACAGTACTAATAAACTACGTGTTTTAAATGCACAATAACCAGGGGTATTTATTCATGTTTGTTTTAATATAATATATTTTAATTAATATATTTTAACTTGTTTCACAGCTAGCCATATTAAAAAAAATTGTATGTAAATGCATTTGGTTTCACCCAGTTTAACCAACTCAACTCTAATGCCATAATTCCTGGCCAGACACGATTAACGCCCGTGTTACAGCACCATGCATCTTTTTTCGCTATCTGTCATATCCACTTTCTTCTGAAGCATGACAGATGCAGCCCTCCTTCTTTATGGCTCAATTTGGCATCATGTGGTCTTTCTTTAGAGATATTAGACAGCTACCAAACATAACATCCTTCTATCAGCATTAGATGTTTCTTTTTCTAAACAGGTGCTGATATAACTGTCAGATCAAGAACGGATGCAGTTTAGTATCTTAAAGCTCAAGTGTGTGATTTGTGATGTTAAAATACTTTCTGTTATCCCAGTTTAATATGCAGAGACACTAATTTGTAGTCTGATTCCAGTGAGATGGTAAATGACAGTTACCTTTTTTTAATCTTGTTTGTGTAAAAATATTGATAAGCAAATATTATTATTATTAGAATTTTATTATTATTTAGATTGATTTTAAACTATAGTGCAAACTAAACATTACTTATTCTGAAATAAATATCTTAAAATATTCTTAAAAATAAATATTTGTGATTTAAGTGGAATTGCATGATATCCATTTCTTTCAGAGAATCTTTAATCACGCTTAATACTTTTCTTACCACATTAACAAATTTTGTCTTTTTGTGAATTAGTTTAGTAAATCTTGTATTAAGGGTCAGGTATTTTACTCAAAGAAAAATATTTCACATTTCTTAACCATGCTGCCCAGTCTAAGAAAGCCACATTGGCTCAACCAGTATCATAAGTTTGGGGGGCGTGACTATCTTGTCTGACTGACCAATGGCAGATGACAGTGTTTGGGAAATTTGCTTGTTCACAGTCTTTATTATTTATTTCTTTGTTTTTTATTCCAAACTTCATTAGTTGTTATTAGTAAATAAGTGACTTCATCTTTAAATGGGATGTTATGATGCAATAAATCTACATTGCTTTTTTTTAGACTGCATAAATAATTAGCTAATCCTAATTTCAACTAGCACATTACATTCACTTTTGCCTTTGTTTGTCATGCACTGCTATTGTAAATCAATTGTACAGATTTTGTTCTAATCTGATTGTGAAACAATAGATGACTTGGCCTCCACTAAGTAGATCCATTTCAACATAATTTACCTTAATATCGGTAGCATCTTCTAGATTTTCCAATGAAATGCAACTCCCATAGACTCATTGACAGGGAAATATGCAATATTTAATGTACTTTTATAAGCACTTTGCATCAGTGCTCTCAACTCGACCTGTCGACTGCAGAGTGATTTTCTTTTTTTCTTTTATTTTTATTTAGTTTGCCAACTCATAATTTTAATATCTAATTATCAAACTGAGCATAATTTTATTTCATGTCCTCTATTGAGAGAGCAGAGGAGGAGAGCTTCGCTGGTTTGCATTGAGATCTTCTGAAGCGTACCTTGTACAGATTAGAAGATAAATCTCCGGTGGCTGCTGGAGAGTGAGGAAAACAGTTTTATGAAGTTGTCTGCTGCCTTTTGAAGCAGATGCTTTTCCTTTGATTTTTGTCAACTTTTTTCAAGTCTTTGTTTCAGAATGATCTTTTATCTGTTCCCTTTTTATCTACAATCACAATATCAACCTAGTTTTACTTGACTTTTTTTTTTTTTATACATGTAAATTGTTGTAATATTTCAAAACATTACTGTTTTAGTGTATTTTTAATCAATGCAGGTTAGCATAAAAGACATAAAAAAAAAAAAAACATTTAATCATTTACCAACCCCCAAATTTGATTGGTAGTATGAATCGGGGTAATTTTTAGGCATTTAAACTATTCTCCAGGACTGATTAGTATTTAAACTGTCTTTAAACCCATCTACAGTATTGTTCAAAATAATAGCAGTACAATGTGACTAACCAGAATAATCAAGGTTTTTAGTATATTTTTTATTGCTACGTGGCAAACAAGTTACCAGTAGGTTCAGTAGATTGTCAGAAAACAAACAAGACCCAGCATTCATGATATGCACGCTCTTAAGGCTGTGCAATTGGGCAATTAGTTGAAAGGGGTGTGTTCAAAAAAATAGCAGTGTCTACCTTTGACTGTACAAACTCAAAACTATTTTGTACAAACATTTTTTTTTTCTGGGATTTAGCAATCCTGTGAATCACTAAACTAATATTTAGTTGTATGACCACAGTTTTTTAAAACTGCTTGACATCTGTGTGGCATGGAGTCAACCAACTTGTGGCACCTCTCAGCTGTTATTCCACTCCATGATTCTTTAACAACATTCCACAATTCATTCACATTTCTTGGTTTTGCTTCAGAAACAGCATTTTTGATATCACCCCACAAGTTCTCAATTGGATTAAGGTCTGGAGATTGGGCTGGCCACTCCATAAAATTAATTTTGTTGGTTTGGAACCAAGACTTTGCCCGTTTACTAGTGTGTTTTGGGTCATTGTCTTGTTGAAACATCCATTTCAAGGGCATGTCCTCTTCAGCATAGGGCAACATGACCTCTTCAAGTATTTTAACATATGCAAACTGATCCATGATCCCTGGTATGCGATAAATAGGCCCAACACCATAGTAGGAGAAACATGCCCATATCATGATGCTTGCACCTCCATGCTTCACTGTCTTCACTGTGTACTGTGGCTTGAATTCAGAGTTTGGGGGTCGTCTCACAAACTGCCTGTGGCCCTTGGACCCAAAAAGAACAATTTTACTCTCATCAGTCCACAAAATGTTCCTCCATTTCTCTTTAGGCCAGTTGATGTGTTCTTTGGCAAATTGTAACCTCTTCTGCACATGCCTTTTTTTTAACAGAGGGACTTTGCGGGGGATTCTTGAAAATAGATTAGCTTCACACAGACGTCTTCTAACTGTCACAGTACTTACAGGTAACTCCGGGCTGTCTTTGATCATCCTGGAGGTGATCATTGGCTGAGCCTTTGCCATTCTGGTTATTCTTCTATCCATTTTGATGGTTGTCTTCCGTTTTCTTCCACGTCTCTCTGGTTTTGCTCTCCATTTTAAGGCATTGGAGATCATTTTAGCTGAACAGCCTATAATTTTTTGCACCTCTTTATAGGTTTTCCCCTCTCTAATCAACTTTTTAATCAAAGTACGCTGTTCTTCTGAACAATGTCTTGAACGACCCATTTTCCTCAGCTTTCAAATGCATGTTCAACAAGTGTTGGCTTCATCCTTAAATAGGGGCCACCTGATTCACACCTGTTTCTTCACAAAATTGATGACCTCAGTGATTGAATGCCACACTGCTATTTTTTTGAACACACCCCTTTCAACTAATTCAACTAATTGCCCAATTGCACAGCCTTAAGAGCGTGCATATCATGAATGCTGGGTCTCATTTGTTTTCTGAGAATCTACTGAACCTACTGGTAACTTGTTTGCCACGTAGCAATAAAAAAATATACGAAAAACCTTGATTATTCTGGTTAGTCACATTGTACTGCTATTATTTTGAACAATACTGTATATCATCAGTGCCCAGTCTTCATGTCATTATTTTGTCTGGAATAGAGTTTTGCATTGCAGCCGATGTTTTACAAGTACAGCAAATGCAATTAGTATCTTTTCATTCTCATTTTTGTAGGCTAATTTATATAACAGGTTGTATACGTCAACGCATACAGTACAGAATAATTGACTTTCACCTCTAGTCATGGATGCCACAGTCCCAATTTAAACCTCAGAGCGGATATCTCCTCGTGGAACAGTTGTTTCACTCAGCCGCTGATGTCATTCTCTGCGATAAGACCCACTGAAGGTATACATCACCACCGCAGCGCCGCTCCAGTCAGGCAATGCGTTACATATCGCCATTCTGACATTTAACAAGTCACTCTATTGTCATCTCTGAGGAACTGCGCTGCTAATGTCTCCTGCTTCTGATTTAGTTTGCTTTGGGTGGCTGCTGTCCTATCGTAATTGAGTCATCAGTGACTGAGCGGCCTGCGGGCACAGCATTAATGAACCCTGCAGCCAGTGCATTCTGGGCCAGGATGACGGTGACTGATGAGTGATTTCTGGTGGATCCCGCCATGCTAGATTTGTCACCAAAATGAGATCCCCACCCCATCCCGACTCCTGTACGACAGAGCATCAAGAACGTCACGCAGCCTGTTTGTCAAATGATTGAGTCTTCAAAACAAGCTCAGAACCATCAAGCTGTGACGCATCTCGTCTGAGGAGTGCCATAAATCGGACGATGTTTGAAAAGCGACAACGCGATTGATATGAATGCATTGCCACGTAAACGCCAGCATAGTCCTGATGGAAGTACGAGGGGGATGAATGGCGCCGGTGTCATTATTAACGCTCGTTAGAGTAAGCCGTGGCTTGTAATCATTTCTGGTCGTGTAGAGCGTAAGGACTTTCTAAATCATCCTAAACTCATGGAGTGTCATTAACCCTGAGTGGCTGTGTTGGCAATCTAGACTCCATGTTTGACAGACTACTTCACTATCAGGTTACTCACTCACTCTGTCTTTCTCAGAGGGCCAGATGAGATACTGTGAGTTTCTCAGAGTTTCTTCTTTATCACAAACCTGCTTGTTACAGTTTCTCAAAGAGCGAGAGATTGTTTTACTTTGCTTTGGGAAAGCTGATACATGTTCTCATTTTCTTTACATCTTAATTTTATTTTATTTTTTACTAATAATAATAATAAAAAAAGAATATTTGTGCATTCCCCCACCACTTTTATTCATTTATTTAAAAAACTGGCTGACTACCTTGCTGAAGAAACCACCTATACCGGCTTTAAAATGTACTTTTCTTTTTTTCTTTTTTTTTTTTCTTTTTTTTAGTTTAATGTTCAATTAAATTAAAACCTTTACATATTCTATTTTGGATTTTTAAATCTAGTTTTTGCTGGTCCTCAATTATGATTAAACTGGTTAGGCTGTTGTATACAGAATTTTTTTTTTTTTTTTTTTTTTCAATAACAGGTTGGTATGATTTACATTTTTGTTTCTCATTTTAAGAAGTTACACACAAATTAGGCACAAATATGTCAGCTGAGATTAAACTGTGGCAGTAAGAATGTAAACCAACCAGATATCATCAGAAACATAACTATTTTACAAGGCACCTATTTTGAATGAGTTCATACAATGCAGATCATACAGAAATGTACATTTTATAGAAAAACTGAAAGCATTAGGGTCCCCACGTCAAACATAACCATCACTGGGCCGTATGCAGATCTTATGAAAATGTATGAATGCAATCATACTAATTTATATCACCCTAGTGAAAAATAAAAATACTAAAATTTATTTGAAATACATTTATTTAATGCTCAGTATACTACAAATACATAAAAATACCCTGCAGTTACTTTTAGTATACTAATCTGGTATACTTAAACAACTAGTTTTCTTTTGATGCTTTCTACAAGCTAAATCAATCTACAACCTCTCCTTACAAAGACAATTAACTTAACAGAAACAGGAAAGCTTAACATAATTAGAGATGTGTGATATTTAATACTACATTTTAACATTTTGAACTCCATTAACCTGTTTTTACTCATCACAGGTCTTGACTGAAACACACAAGGTATAGTTTATTTCAGACGGTGTGGTGATATCGATCCATGGCCTGACCCCATCCTTGAACTCTGCACAGAGGAGGATAGTCCTGTAAAGCTGGCACGATTGAAAGCGTAGCAGACACCATGGCTTTATACTGTGTGCTATCATTCTTCTCAGTCATAGCAAGGTCTCCTCTGAACCGACTCCAAAAGCCTCTCTGTACATTCAGCCAGCGGAGTCGATCTTATGTTTATTCTCTTGAGACCCCAGAAGAGCAGGACAGAGAGGGAAAGAAAGAGCAGCCGTGGAGTTGAAGGAAACTGAAATGGAGAATGAGACAGAAAGAGAACCAGATGATAGAAAAGGAATGCCAGTATGACATACATAAAATGAGAAATGGATTTGGAGGAGGAAAAAAGACTACAATAAAGGGAAAAGAGAATAAATACAGCCCAAGCAAAAGGAAAAATATAAAGCAAGATAAAGTAATGTATACTCTTTTTCAAAATCCTCGTGAGCTGCCTATGTAGACAGCATTTTAAGGCATCCTGGGTGACAAGTGTGTTCCATTACATGCTTCTTAAGATATATTTAGGCTAAATTTATAATTAAATATGTTTATTTATTTTTTTTGCTTTGTGCAAAAAAATAAATAATTAAGTGGAAAAAGGCTGCATTTATTTGATTAACACTAAATAATAACAGTAAAATTGGAAAATATTTTTGTAATATGTAAATAATGGGGGAAAAATTCATTTAATTCCTTTGATGGCAAAACTGTATTTTCAACAGCAATTTCCCCAGACTTCAGTGTCACATGATGAGTTTTGATGTATAGAAAGTTTAAAAGAACAAAAAATGTCATTGTTGTTTTAAGTATAATTGCTTGCATGAACGTAGAAAAACCATCATGTCACCCTTTGAATGTGTCCTTGCTTTAAAAAAGTTATTTAAAAAAATATTATTGGACCCAACATTTTAGGTCTTTTCTAATTAAAGAAGATACCGTGTTTTAGCATATACATAAATAATGTGACACTAACAATGGGCTGCAGTTAACTTGTCTCGGGTAGCCAGAACTTCAGACTCAAGGTCTGGAATTCACATACTGGCCAAGGCCCGCCCATGAACTCGTTTGACCGACATGTTAAACAACCAATCACAGTTCGTTTCGTTCATCGTCACGTTATTAAGCGTGGAAATGTCGCCACAATAACAGACCGGTGTGTAGTGTAAGACATATTTTGAAGATTCTATGCCGCGAACTTTAAATATTTCACATACTTTTGAAAATCCAGCGTTTAGTTGATCCTGATAATCACTCGTTGTCACCAGGCACGTGTGGGGGTGTTGGGGGGCAGGTGCCCCTTTTACCCTTGGTGCCTTGGTGGACGATTCGTCACGCGCACGCGCAATTTTTAATTGCCAGAGGATATTTTCAACAAGCTGGTAAGAGGTGTTTCATTCTCAGCGAAGTGATTTTGATGTTTATTTATTTATTATTATTTTTTTAAAAGAACGATGTGATGTGAGAACATGCAGATAGGTTGTTTATATTGCTGTGTGTAGTCTGTAGTGTAGAAGAAATGTCAGAGTGCTGTTTGAGGGAGAAACGTTTCACAGGCATCGAGGGTAGAGGCGTCATGCCCATTCAAAGTGAGTGAGCACGTGCCCCCTCAGATTTCTGAGCCAAGTGGATTTTAAATGCAGCTTCCAAACCGAGTAATATTTGTAATATATTTTATGCAATCACAGCGGTGTGATTAGATTCAGTGCACAACATCAGCTTCTAAATTCAAATATGCGTTCGCTGGCTAGAAACTATTCTGTTGGGCTTATAAATGCAATGGCCAATCAGAGACGTGCAGAAGAGTCATCACTGAAACGCGGTGTTTTGGTCACTTGCTCATTGGAGAATTATTTAGCGAATTCTCTCACCAGAATCAACAAAAAGTATGATGTGCATAATGTAATGTAAAGTGCTTCAGTGATTTTAATGGGAGATTTGAGAGTGCCTGAACTCTGGCTAGACTGAATGACAATGTTTTTTGATAATGTAAATGTTCTTTACTCTCTGTAAAATGAAAGTGTTAAAATAAGTAACTTACAATATTTGCAATATTGCAAATTCAGTTGTATTAAAAAAAAAATGTATGGCACTTAAGTAAAAAGTCGGGTTTTTATGCGTTGTTAATAGATTACAATATTTATTATTATATTACAGTATTTTTTTTATATACTTTTCAGATTTTCCCATTCTCTGAATTTTTATTATGAAAATAAAAACAATTCAGAAATGAATTAAAATATAATTATATTTTAAATGTGACACAAATATCTACATTTTTTTTCTACAATAGCAACAGTGTTTACAACAGCAAGACCACTTTAGCCTGTAAACTCAATAATATCTTTCTGGAAATAAATGTAGAAATATCATTGTCAATATAAAATGAATAATATACCTGACCTGACATCAAAGTGCAGTGTCAAGGAGATGAATAACAAATGTAGCCTGTCATGTGTTTACATTGCAAAGGTGTTCTATTTTAGACAACAACAACTACAACAATAATAATAATATTAATCACTATATTCCAGTGTATCAGTTTTTTAATGTTTTGTATCAATATTTAAGGTGGACTTATTGATTAGGTGCAAGAGTAGTAGTGATGGTTAAAATAATAGATTAATGCTGAAATAGTAAATTGAGCCTTGTTCCTAGATGGACAGAGAGTGGAAAGTAATAGATCAGATGAGGAGATGGAGATAGAGGAAGAAAAAGAGGGAAATATAGAGGCACACGTGACAGAAAGAGAGCAGGTAACAGCAAGCCAGGAGACAGAGGCTGGTGAGAAAGAGGAAAATGTAGAGGCACAAGTGTTTTCTATAGTTTTTACTATAACCGCTGTTCTTAATTATTCTGTAGAACAGAGAAGAAAAAGCCATCAGGTTGGGACAATTTAAGACATTTCAGTTTCTAATCCCAGAGTAATTTTTAGGTGGAAGAAAATATATTTTTTTACTTTTAAATTTAAAATTGTCTTTTCTAATCTGTTTCTTTTTCAAAACTGCATCACAGCATTTGCTGCCATATCAATACATAATCATCCATATTGATATCAGTGAATCAGCAAGGAATGCATCACAATATATTGCTGTATTTATACTTTGAACACCTGCCCCTCCAAAGGTCTCTGCACGGCCCTGGTTGTCACAGTTGTAAACACGACGGCTTTCTTCTTTCGTGAGAGAGTTTGGCGCCTTGGTATCTTTGTTTCCCGGTGGAACGTTAAAGAACGTGACACATGCATCTCGCAGAAATCCTGTAGAATTCAACCAATCTGATGATGGCTTCAAAGTTCCTGAAGTGTTTCCACTTTCGTGTCCCATATGCATCAGAGCTGAGACTAGAGTGAACTGACGTGCCTTAAAGGAACTTTGACTTAAATCAATTGTGAGTCGCGTCTCCCCTGTGTTTTGTTATTTATGTGACCAGCATGTAGAGCGTTTCAAATCAGTTGCATATGTGTTTCCATGTCAGTTAGTATGCCACTTTATAAGACTGCTGCCTAGGCAGTAGACATTGAGGCAGCTCACTATGTTTCGTAACAGAGTAGTCAAAGAGAATGAGAGTGCATGTGTGTATAAGAGAGAGAGAGAGAGAGGACTCTTGTGGGCCAATCTCATCTGTCACAGCCAAGCTTCATCATTAATATGCAACAGCAGCCTGGTGATGCTTGGCATTGACCCATTTTCTTGCTGAAATATCACCGCAAGGTTCACGGTGTGATAGAGACGCAGACCTGCACATAATCGGCTTTGCGTGGAGCACCCAGGTACAGGGGGGTCTGCTTGAAAACACAAGCACTCATATCTAGAGATAATAACTTCCACTTTGTCCGGCACACTTTTGATTAGGAGAGCTACAGGAGTTCAGAAATACTTGTCTGTCCGTCCTCTAAAACTGATTACGACAAAATCCGAAGTCATTGCACATTTAAACCAGGTCCCCCTGCAACAAACGTGGCCCGCATAGGAAATGTGCCAATAGCAGGACATCACATGATGGAACAGAACTTCAATAGTATTCATGAGATTCACAGGTTGTAAGAAGGGAGGGTGCAGTGTGATTTGGTGCATATGTAAAGTGTCAAGATATTCACGTTAATATAATCTTTAAGTGGAATAAGGACAGACAGATTTGGCTTGTGGCCTATGATGGAGGGCTCAAGAATGCTTAAAAATGTATTACAGGTGGGGTGGAGGGATGCTGCATAAATTTTCACAAGTGCGAGCAATTAATTTATGCGTACACCTGTGTCATGATTGGCAGGGTTAGATGAACATGCGCCTCCCAAACCTTCAGTTAGATTGTGGAAACACACTGGAGGCACAGACTGTTTCAGCACAGAGCTTTTTCTGAAGAGTGTGTTGAAGTACTTTAGCATTAATTATCAAAGCTTTGAGGGAAAGATGTTCTTTCTGCTGTAGAGACGTCTTCCTGCATGATGTCTGGAATTGGTTTTCTCCCACTAGCATGTAATATGTATATGTGGCAAGAAAACGTGCAAAATGAATATATCTCCATTTAAAAAAAAATTTCTTTCATTTGATTATCTTTGAATGTTTTCAAATTTGAGCAAAAAATACAGTAAAATATTGTGAAGTAATATTACAGTGTTTATATATATATATGTGTGTGTGTGTGTGTGTGTGTGTGTAATTTGTATTTATTATGGCAAAACTGAAATTTCACCATCATTACTCCAGTCTTCAGTGTCACATGATCTTTCAGAAATTTCTAATATCATCTCTATAATCATTCTCATTCTAATGTGCTAATTTGCTGCTCAATAAAAATTTCTTATTATTAACAATGTGGAAAACAGTTGTGCTGCTTAATATTTTTTGTGGAAATCATGATAGATTTTGACTGACCCCAAACAGTAAACAAAAAAAAATGTCTTTAATTTTTTGGATGGTAATTTATTTTTTATGTATTTTGTAGATTTTTTTTTTTTTTTTAGTATATGAACATATGAACATGAACAGCAATGTATGTTTTTCATAATTCATCACGTACTGTAACATGCAATGAATTATGCACGTGGCATTTAATATTTTATGTTATATATATTTAACAGTAATACATTATATATGTGTTTTATGTATTTATATCGGTAGTGATACCTTTGTATCATATATTTATGTTGTATAATATATTTATTGTGTTTTGTACCATATGAATCATTTGAAAATCTACCTTTTGTTTTCTCTCTCTCTTTCTCGCAGGTGTTGGGCAGTTTTAGAGATTGTTCCCCAGATGGCCGTGGAGTCACTGCTGGAGGAGAAACTCTTAAATAGCAGCGCAGGACAAACAGAGACGACTCGTACAGCACACACATTTATCTACTCCAACATCTCCCTAGAGGAGTGAGTGCATACATGCACGCGAACATATACATTTATATCAGCATGCACTGAGGTTCTTGTACAACAATTGTAAAGATGCCTCGGGAGACATGATAGTCGAAGGTTGCTGTCATGATTGCCTTAGTGTAGCCTACCAGGTGTTGTTTTTCATGGGCCAAAGTCTTCTCTAACAAATGCCGGTTCTATTTTTTTGTGTGAAAAAACAACTGGGAGGTATGATGTGCCACTTTAGTTTTGCTCTGTGCACTGTTGTATTCTGGTGTTATACGTCTGCGTTTAAACCATATCTTCATTCTATATTATAATGCATAATGGCAGATAACGAATTAGAGCGCGTTCGATTCTAGTCACAAAGAATTACAGCTGAATGAAACAAGTCGCACAATGAATGACAACGCAAGTGAGACTGAATCCGAACACCACTCGGGCTCTTTCAATCGTTGTCTCCTTGGCTCTATCAGTGACGGGGGAAATGGAGAACAACCTAGGCAGGAATCTTTTTTTAGGACTTTATACATTACAGTACGTGTTTATGTATGAGGCTTGTGTTAATATTTAAATGAGCTCCGTTCGGATCGGTGTCATGTGTAATACAAGCAGATAAATTTCTGGCCCTAATGATTCAGAGTTGTTTGTGTGACTGTGGATAGTGTAGCATGATTAGACACGTCAGTCAGCGGTTTCTTCGGTCCCAGATGCTTCCTCACGCAGCCATTTTTACCCCGGTACACAACTCGAGCGCTGTATGATTGACTAAGCAGCACTTAAGCAGGTGAGGACCCTGTAAATAAGCTTTTCCCCTCAGAAACGGTCTCGTTTTAGGCCCCTCCCTCCACCTCGAGCTCTCTGCGGATGGATTCTGCTACCTGGAGATCGCAGAGTTCTGCTGTTTGCATTCCCTCTCATCTGGTTTATATCAGCAGGGTTTGTCGAGGTAATCCAGCCAGCTCCAAAGTAGCGGAAAGATGGAGTTAGGGAAATGGATTTCTGGAATAAAATGAAAGTGCGTTTTGGGTGTGCATTTGATGTAACTCTGACAAGGGAATTCAGTGAACTCTGTTCACTCATCTGTGGATTTTTTTTTACATATCATTTTTTTTTTTTTAAGTAAAGCTTTACTAGACTCCAATTTTACTCCAAGGCCCTCCTACTCTGTAATTTACTTTGAAAGCCATTGTTGGCGCTCTTAAAAGAATAAATGGTGAAGACTAATGCTGTTCTAACTATTCAAACAGTATCTAAAGGTGCCGTATCAGGACTAATTTAGAAAATACTACATCGAGGGGAAAATTTAAGGCATGCCCTTAAATGCCCTCCACTTGATTAATTCTTTTTTTACACAAAATATTTCCTTTATATTCGCAGTGAAACAGATCTTCATGTCAGTATTTTGACAATAATTTAATTTAGCTGTCTGCACACCCCTGCTTTCTGAATATGTGAATGTTTTCTTGATGACGACAGGTGTCGGAGGTAGTTAAGAGAGGGAATGATGAGACTCTGAGTGAGGGATCCGCAGAACAACAGGGACCCCTGGAGGTTAAACGACCAACTGCATGAGCCTAACTCCATTATCAGGTGCATAAACACCTCGAAAATAAAATCTGCTGAGGTTCACTGCAAATGTGTTCGAGGTCGTAAAGCACTGTTTGCGTGTGAGTGCATTGTTAGGCACGTAGTACAAGCCGCATCCGTGAATGCATGTCATCTATATTGTAATTATAAATAAATCAATATGTTGCTTTTTGTTTACAGGTTTCAAGTACATGTTTATGAGTTGATCCCAGAATAAGCACCTCATTCATCATCTGTCTTTCTTTACTGTGGCTGTCTTTCTCTCTTGCCCGCTGTCATTCTCACTCGCAGCATCAGATCTACAACTCGCTAATGAGTAAAAACCTCCCCTCAGGGCCGCCATGTGTAGTGAGACTCTCTAGAGGCTCTCCAAAAGCTGTAGTGGTAGATTTCATCTCATAATTTGCTTTACATTCAGTTTAGGCTTTCATTTGCCCATTCAATTCAATTAGCCGTTTCATGTGTTCCCCTAACAGCAGTTTGACTCCGTCGGCTTATTTAAATGTGCACACAGTTCTCTAGTTTTTTTTTTTGCTTGCAACACCAAGACCTAGGGACAATGCGGTCCACACCTGGGTGTGCAGACACAAGGGATTCGGTGGGAAATGTAGAGCGTTCGGTCTCCCGGCAGAATTGTTGAAATGTTTAAAAAATGGAGGTCAGACACGAAACGTTGCGCACAGTCCTCTGGCTGCAGAGAGGAGGACTCCAGGGGAGTGGGAGGAAAGAAATAATTAAAGCCAAGAGAAATTCATTTGCGCCACAGTTACAGAGAATGTCATTTCCACTGCATTATGCGTCTCTTTTACAAAAGCCAGGGTTAAATATTTTAAAGGCCTGACTGCCTCTCATCTGGCGGCCTCCATTATTGAAAACGAGATATACTTTAGCAGGCAGAGGCATTACCCCACAGCTAGAGGGTCAGCCTGCTTCAGACGTTGCCTTGCGTTTGATAACCTCTGGATTCATTGATTATATACAGCTGATGGATTCTAAGCACTGACTCAGAGCTTTGCTTTTTCTATTCATTTAAAGCACTGTAGTGGAGCTATTCAATATTTCTTCCACGCAGGCAATTATATTGTCAGCCGTGCGACTGATTTGTCTACAATCGTTAAGCCTTTTTTACAACTGGAGCAGAGGTATTTTCTGTAATTATTTATTATTTTTGGACTGAATTTGATAATGCCATTGTTGATATTGATCTGCTGTCTTTACTCTGGATGCTTGCGTGCCGGTTTATTTAGTCGAAGAACATGGGGTGTGTAGGGTAATTAAAAGGGTATTAATAAAATCCGCAAATACAGAATATTTATTTATGAGGTTTAGCTGGATAGCACGACCCATTAGCTTTCTCCATTTGTAGCCATTCAATACCAGATTGATTGATTAATTGATTTTTGAATTGCTTTTAAAACGGACTGATTATTTTAAGGTCCAATTCTTGCCATTAAGAAACCATTAACTACAACTCTTGCCTCAAACTGCTCATTAGCTGCATAATAGTAAGGTAGTTAAGTTTAGGTTTTGGTTAGGATTGGGGATGTAGAATATGAGCTTTATAAGTATTAATAAATAGCCAATATGTTAATAATAGACAAAGATTTTTATTTATTTGAAGGGGGTTTGTAAAGGTAAAGGTTTAAGTTTTATTATATATCATTAAAAAGTGTTCCTGTAGCTCAATTGGTAGAGCATTGTGTTATCAAGTGCAATGTTGGGGGTTCGATTCCCATGAAACACATGATCGGTAAAAATTGTTAGCCTGAATGCAGTGTAAGTCGCTTTGGATAAAAGCGTCTGCTAAATGCATAAATTTTATTTAATTTTAATTTAAATTAAATTCCAGACCTCATTAGTTGTGACGTATGGAAGGACAGAGCAGTGAGTTACTGTGTTAGTTGACTTATATCACCCCTTTGGTTGAAGTTAAAATATGATTGAGATTAAATGAAAGTCAAATTCAAATTCGTTTCTGGCCAAGGAGGAACAAAACAATGTATTTAAGGTTAGTTCTCCAGTTTTTGCCATGTATGTGGTCAAATCTCCTCCGTTGATTAGCTTTCAGACATAACCTCCTGGATGATTTGAAACTGGCCAGACATCAAGTATTACTGCAGGCTTCCTCTCTCCAAAAGCAGATTAGCAGCTCTGAAATACAGCCCTCTAGCTACAAAGCCACAAAGAAAAAAGACAAAAAATTATTTGAATTTCAAAGACGCAGGGACTGAGCCAAAAGCAAGGACTTTATAAGACACAACAGTGAATGAAAATGGAATGGAGAATCAGTCCACACATTCCCAGAGGGGTGACTGTTTGAAAGATCGGAGGTACATTTTACCCTGTGGACCAAACCTAGAAAAGTTTTTACAGAGGCTTGTAACAGATTCACTTCATGCTCCACATGCAGCAACCTTTTGGCCTTGCCTTTAGGCTTTTGACCGCTTAACTAGAATGTTCTTCAGTGTGGCTGGAGTAATAAAAGAACTGGATTTTAGTGTCATAGAGTTAAACTATCACTCATTTGAGAGTAATACGCTGTACTACACATGTAGTCACTTATGCATGTTTTTTATTTCTTTTTTTCTTTAATTTTTTTGCAGGTCTGAAAAGGCAGGGGAGATAGCAACACTACCTCTAACCAAGGTAAATGCCATGTGTTTATATGTTTTTATGTTTTACTCAGTATCCAATGCTTCTCAAATGCAAATTGTCTCCAGAGAGAGCCTTTGAATGTCTGTAGTGCTTTGAATGTGTGACAGACCAAGAATAAGTAAATATTAAGATGCTTCTCCTATGTTTAAGCCTTGGAGTGCAAGGGGTTTCTGATATAATGTATACTATAAAGTGCTTTCTGACTTTCAAAGGTCAAGTGTTTTTCAACTCCGAGAGGCTCGTACATGGCTTGAGATGCTCTAATCAGATGTGTGTGTGTGTGTGTGTGTGTGAAGACTCCATGTCTGAACCACAGATCATTATTGCGTCTGCAGTTGACATCTTGATTTGTTGAAGCTGTTTGTTTTGGACTCCCTTTTCAGGATCATTCTGTCACTTTAAAACAGAGTAGCTCCAAGGCAATTTTGTTGTTGTATGGATCGTAAAACATAAAAACAAACCCACAGCAGTTTAATATAATATTAACTGGATAACCCAGCTTTACATAAATATTAAAATGCTGTTATTGTTCAAACGTGTCACATTTCAGCCCAGAAACCAAAAGAAAAGTCCTATTTTGCATAAAGAAATGTAATCTATTTTTAGGTTGCATTAGGAATTTCTTCAGTTTGTGATATTATCAAATACACACGTTTTATTGTGATGCGTCTGTATTTAACTAGTATTTATAATAATTCATATATAGATTTTTTTAAATGAGTTTTATTAATCTAATAATTATTTTCACAATATAATATATAACTTGATAAATAAATACTTTAAAATGTAATTTTAAAAATTAATGGAATTATCTTGAAAATAATATCAGAATGCAGTGACTATTAAGCGGAATTAAAAAAAAAATTTTTTTTTACTTTTGAGGTAAAATATGTCCAGCACACTTCTTCTTTCTATGATTTTTCTATCAAATTGCTATTTAAAATCACCCTGTTATTTGAAATCCAAATGTTTTTATTTTGTCTATGGAACAAAAGTTGATATTTTCAAAAAAAAAATCAAATTTTTTTTATTCTGCAAAAAAACATGTTCAGTTGTTTATTTTCTCTCTCACTCTCTCTCCCTCTATATCTCTCTCTCTTAAAAATATATTAAAGCTTAAAATTCTATTCCTTTGTATGTCATTGAAGAAAATGCATGCAGATTCTAAACAACATAAGGATGAGTAATGGCAGAATTTTAATTTCGTGGTGAACTACTTCTTTAAATACTGCAACCGACTTAAAAGACTCAACCCTTCCCATTTGGGAGAAACCCTTTTTGTGTGAACAGTGTTTGGCAATTCTGTGGCAACTCGAGTGTGAAAATCATTCTTCTTTGTCTCGTGACTATGGTCGGTACTCTGGAAATGAGCTTCGAGGCAGGAAAGGAATCACAATAATGAATAATGCATGACTAAATATTTTCAAGCGCACTCTTGTATCTTGGCGCTCCTCTTGGTTTGCTTGAGTCTTACCAATCTTGTAATGATGCTAAATATTTCCATTCCAATCTGTTAGCATACAAAGATCCCAGCCTGAGCTCAAGACGTTCTCAGAAGCTTCCCGTGTGGTGTTGTGAGTAATGTGCATGTACGTCATAACAACTATAGAGTTCAGCTCAGCGTCTCTGGCCCAATGCATTCAGCTGTGATGTTTTTCACAGGTACGTGAGCTGGATGTTTGTTTGCGGAGTTACTGCATTTCCACCTCTCACGGCGCTGTATACGCTTCACTGGCTGCATTCCAATCAATCTTTCCTATTTGGAGTATGATGACTGTAATGATTACCTCATTCGTATCATTCGTTCTCAAAACAGTAGGTAAAAAATGAAATAAACAAAGCGGGGTTCAGAAATGTGTTTGTCATCAGCTCCTGCCGTTTGAGGAGGAGAGGGGGCCCAACAGGGGGTTCATCACCCTAGTTAGTAAACATTGCTTTTTATGCTGTCACGTTTGGGTAGGCAGAACACACGCTCGTTTGAGGACGTTTTCAAGCTCTGACGTCCCCGCTTTCCCTGTGACATTTGCATTGCACAGGGTGCAACCTTCATGCTTCGCCTCACAGAGATGTGCTGTATTACAAGAAGGCTTTGTGAGGAAAGACTTCAGCTCTGCTTGTTATGAAAATGTACAAGATCTAGTGGCTGGCTGTTCATGTGCTGGATATCACCTCCAAAGCACCTTCTGTTTATATTAGCATGAATACCTTCGAAGTAGTTTTGTCGCCTTGAAAAAAAAAAATTGACAGTGAGATACATCACATGTTTAATTTAACAATGGTTAACTGCAGTGAAAATATGCTTTAAAGGTTAAGTATGCAGTTTCGGTGCTACTCGTGCATCACAGTATCTTACAGTTTTATATGAGGCTTGACATTTAAGAGCTAACATTTGTGGCAAGAACTTGTGTTTAGCTTAGCTTTTGAGAAGCAACTTTGGCGTCAAATTCCTCTCATCTTATAAGAACACTGCCAGTGTTTACCCTTACTTTTCCTATTTGCCCTTTTCAGCACATTTTGACAAGTCTTTGAACTTCTGACTCGTCCAGCCCTACTGTAGATTATCACTATGTATTTTTCAATCAGAACTCATTCCACACAGCTGGATTTTGAGACGATTCTCTCAGATCAGGTCTTTAATGATTCACACTTTATCATTTGTCATTAGTGTGAACGAGCACCGATTTTTCTCAAATTTTGGGCATTTTTTAGTGATTTCACAAAACCTGACGACGAGTGAAAATTTCTAATTTTTAGAAAGGCTGAAACAAATTTGTGTCTAGTTTTATTATATACATTTTATTTTTAAACAAAATCATGTTTGTACATTAATTTCACCCTTGTACGGAGTACGGAGACTTACCAGGTGTTCATAAATATTGCTGATACCAAATGCATGGCATTTCAGTATCTACAGTCTCAGATGACACTTAATTTATATTAAATCTGCTGAAGTAATCATTACCAACACAACAAGCATTTTTTATGAGAAAGCAGCCGCCAGTAATGTAAAAATGATTGTGATCTCTGTACAACAGCTTACTTGTCACCCAGACAGGTAAAGCGAGGAGGTTTTGAAGCAGTGAGCAATCCAGACAGGTGATTGACACACCCAGTGTGGGCTTCCCCTCCTGCGACGGGCCTACTGTACCAGAGGAGCGCCAGTGCGCTATACACAGTCTATAATTAGCCTGCCTCTAATCCCTCTCATGCGGTGTATTTATTATACACCACGGAGTGTTTGTGTGTGTGCTGCTACAAAAGTGCCCTACCGCAGGGAGTCAGTCACTGTACTCACTAGATAGTGACATGATTGACAGGTGTTTCTCCACTTCCTCAACTAGCAACAGATGCTTACCTGCAAGCCACCAACAGGAGCCCAGCACTGTCGCTGAAAGCATATGATAGCAATGTTGCCCAAAGAGATAGTAGTTTAAAAAATTTTTTTGGAAATTAATAACAATACTACAAAATATATATATATATTACAACCATTTTACAATTTAATTTTACAGTTATATACTAAACACCAGTAAACTAGTGCCACTGGAAGCCATGCATGCTCACGGACACACTGCTCCACCATGTATCACAGATGATGTTGTATGCTTTGGATCCAAGCCTTCTCCATACTTTTTACTTCTGGTACAGGTTGACCTAAATTTCATCTGTCCAAAGATCGCTTTTCCAGAACTGGTCTGGCTATTTTAGATGTGTTTAGGCAAAGTCTAATCTGGCTTCGTTTGCACCTTGTGGTGAACCCTCTGTATTTTCTCTTGTGAAATCTTTTCTTGATTGTAGTCTTAGTGACACGTCTGCCTCCTGGAGAGTGTTCTTCTCCCAGCTGGATGTTGTGAAAGGTTTCTTTATGGAGAGGATCCTCCAATCATCCACCACTGTTGTCCTCCATGGACATCCAGGCATTTTTATGTTGCTGAGCTCACCAGTGCATTCTTTTTCTCTCTCAGAATGTATCAAACTGTTGATATATATATATATATATATATATATATATATATATATATATATATATATATATATATATATATATATATATATATATATATATATATATATATATATATTATATCATATCATATATATGATTGCATGATGTACTATTTTGGTATTCACCTTAAATTCAATCAACAAAAGTAGTTTTATATTCATAGAAAGCATTTTAAATGTGAATAAAGTGTCTAATGTTTTTAATAACGATTGTGGAAATGAAAATCAAAATATGGGCAAAAGCTAACAGACATAATACATAAACAAAAAACATATATAAACAAAATACAAACGGTCATATATATGACAGTTCAGTGCTCTTTATTCAGTGAAAGAAAAAAAATTCTCAAATATTTAGTGATGGCTGTTAGGTTGGATAAAGTTTTTTATCAGAGCAGCCGATGGCAGCACATTCATTGAGGAGGTGGTCGTGTAGGTGGTTACTTAAAATGCAGCACAGATATTCAGATTATTTTTCTCACTTTTAATCATGTTACATATTATGTATGCTTGAACGGTGAAATGAGTCAGAACTGATGACAGTCGAACGTTGTCTCCGTGGCCAAAACAACATTCAAGAGCACGAACACTGGTACGGAATGACACAATTATCCTGCACAGTCGTTTTAATGAACACGCCGTTCCATCAGGTCATGAATTAGACTAATTCATCAGTCCGTTGTATAGAAATGGACCGGAGAGATTTGTTTAACCAACAATGTTGTAATTGCTGCATCCAAAATTGCTCACTCATTGACTGATCCCAATATAGTGAATGTGCATTGTGCACTAAATAGAGGTGGAGTGAACATAATTACTGGAACTATTTGGATGCTGACATAAATATCCTTAATCAGAGAGTTAACTATAATAACAACTTTACTTTGTAGTAATTGTACAGTAATGTTCAAAGGTTTGGGGTCAGTTAAACTGACACTATAAATTGTCAATAATATGCATCAATATGCATCAATATAATTCATATATACACTTTACTATAGGAACCAATTCTCACTATTAACTAGCTGCTTATTAGCATGCCGGTTATACACATATTGGCTATTCATATTCTACATCCCTAATCCTACCCAATACCTTAACTAATCAACTGCCTTATACGAACTCTAATTAGCAGCAAATTAGGAGTTTATTGAGGCAGAAGTTGTAGTTTATGGTTTGTTAATCGCAAGAATAAGACCTTAAAATAAAGTGGGACAAAAAAAATCGTACTGACCCTTGTGAATACTTTTAAATGTAGTGTTATCAGAGTGCATTATGGGTATACAAGACAATGTAAAGAATTAAGATATTCACTCTGAAAACATCTCTTATTGGACATTATACAGTGTATGAAATAGTGAGCAATTTTAGATACAGTTGCCTTTTTCTAATCTTTATGGTGCTATTGCACAATTTAACATCGATTTGTACAATTTTTAATTGAATACAGTTCTATCTGCTTTGTTAAATTGTTTTATTTTGTTCTGCATTATACTGTATATTGGCTTAAAAGAGCTGGGTTGCCAGAAGAGCCTTTGCAAAAGTCAATAACAATCATCACAAGTTCCTTCACTTTCAATGAAAACAGTTCAGAAACAAGTGAATTCTTCCATTTGTGCTGAAGGAAGCAAGCAGTTTATTCATCTAAAGCTCTAATTGCTACCTCTATCTGACTAACTAAATGTCAACAGTGGAAAATCCAATAAGCCTTATAGTGTAGTTCAACATCTTTGAATAGATCCAGTAGAGAGCATTCATGTGCTGTTTGCAGAGACTGTGTAACATTCATTACATATCATTGAGTATAATATTAGCTTAAACCATTGATCTTATCTTTCCCTATTTCAGAGGTCGAGATAATATATATAACCTGACATGAGTTATTTTTTCCTCTTCAAGCGTTCTGTCTGATGGTGTAATTCAGCCGTTGGAGGCTTGACTGTGATGGAAGGCGTGAGTCTGCCAATCAGGATGTATTAGGAATTCTCTATGTATTACTCGGGGTCAATATTTGTCAGAACCATTTGAGCACTGGTTAAAACAGCTGAGATCCATTTATTATTCAGAGGTAACGTTGAATGCCAGAGTCCAGGGGTAGACGAGTGGGAGATGTCTGTTGAAGTGGATGGATATGTGAGACCTGACCTGCCTGCTTTATTATTGGGTTTGAGGTGACAGGCAGAGGAAATATGAATAGACATTGGTGGAGATGAACTATGTGAGAGGAGCCAGATATCAATACAGCGACACCTTTGCTTTCGAGTCAGATTCGGTTTGAGATGAGGTAAAGAGCTCGGGCGCCACTGTACAGTGGAGAAAAGGTGAACATTTTGGGAGGATGCACATTATAAGAGGGGGAATGAGTCGATGCTGATATCGATCAGAGTAGGGAAAAAAAAGAGTTTCTTCCAAGAAAAAATGGTCTAAATCCAGTACCATGGGTAGAAAATAAATCATATTAGAGTTGAGACCAAAGATGAGGCTGTTCTTAGTGCAATTGGGAAAAAAGAAGTGGTTCACTAGGAAAATCTATTTTCACAATTATCTGTCCATTATTTATTATGTTTTCTATAGGTTTTGGGTTATAAAACTGGTTACAGCACAGATCCATTGCAGATGCTTCGGTGAAACACTTGGACATTTCATGTGATCGACTGTGCAGTCTGTATTTTCTGCTTTGAAAACACTCCCATATTTTGATATTCATGCCATAATATACGTCTGAACTTTTTTGCTATAACAAAAATCACCCATTTTCTTCATCTTTCACAATTTCCTAGAATTCATTTTCCAGGCTTGATGAAATTCTCTCTTCTCAATCAGCTTCGTCCATCTTTATATTTAAAGTGTAAACGGCTTTCAAAATCTTCAACCTTAGGAAAACTGAAAAGGAAACTTTTGAAGTACTTTCCCGTGAACTTTTGTTCCTCATTCAAATAAGAATCTGCAGAGCACCGGTCTTTTGAAGCAGGTGGTTGACTCAGCACTATTTGCTTCAGCAGCATTCATCATAAGGAATATATTAGATCCTTCTCATGGGATGTTAGGAGGAACTGTATAGACGAGACAGCAGGTCAGCCTTCCTGTAACCCTGTTTTTGTGGTCCGGACGTGTTGGGCAAGCTTTGATGTGCTCATTTACATACTGGTTAACACACAGACTCATAACAGGTAATGTTATTGAGCCAGTGCCGGCCAGCTTGAGATTGATGTAATTTGGGAAGCTCGTCTTTCTCGAGCTGCACGGTATGGGCAAGGATTATGCAGATGAGACTGGTGAGCCAATGAATCCCTACAGCTGAAGGCATCTGGAAATAAAATTATGGCAGCCCGGGTATGGCAAGACAGGTGGAGGAGAAACTGACAGAAAACAAAACATGATAGCATTAGGAAAGCGAGGGAGCTGTAACACGTTTTTCATCCTTTTAAAAAACAGCTGACAGGGCAGCCAGATGAACATGTTCGTAAAGGAAGTTGTCAGACCTGGTCAGTATAAGCTGACAAGACTGAATTTACCCCTGGAACATATTCTTCACAAAAACACAAACAGGGGTTCTTTATATTTGGGCATGGATCTTCAAATATGTAATGAAATTATTTTAAAGCTTTTATCTTCCAGAATTAGGTATATGAAATAACCTCTCACAGCAGTCAGTTTCGCAGGCAGAGTAATATTATTAAATTTGCTCAACTTCAGCACCATGGACAGTTAAAAAAAATACTGTATTGTGTCAGATTTATCAGGATGAAAACAAAGCAGAGACATGCTTTATACACTACCACAAACACACTGAATAAAGTTAAATGTGTATAATTATATATATATATGTGTGTGTGTGTGTGTGTGTGCAATAATAATTGTATTAATTAATTTCATATTTGATTACTTTATATTTCAAAGTAATTTTGGATTTTTGAAAGGAACTCTTTTTTTATTAATGTTTATTCGATCATTAATAATAAACAAATTTTTATCAATACATTAAATGAATTATGGCGCATGAATATAGTTGTAATGGAATATTTAAATAAGTTATTTATATACTTTATGTGCAGTTTTCTGTCTTGATTTCCCCCCAAAAAATCTAAGCATTTTTTCAGACAGTGAGGTACATTTTGTAGAGATCACAGAGCAAGAGAGAAAAATAATAACACATTTCCTCTGTTGGCTTCTGTGTGAATGCCACTATGTAATTGAAAACTCCATAGTGTCCAAGTATGCTTATTTGTAGCAAATTAATCGACGCTGCATATTTACAAACTTTTCTCTTATCTTCAGTTGTATAATTAATAAAAATAAATAAAAAAAATACAATGGATGCAGATGGACTCCTCTGCATGGGGCCCCATTAGAAGTGCATTGGTATGTACTGCTTTAGAGAAAACATTGCTTATACAACATAATGATAAAATATTTTTTTACAGTGCTGAATCTTTGTTTCTTAATTGAATAGCTTGCTTATACAGCAATGTCTAATCAAATGAAATAGACTAATAAATCCCAGGGGTATATCACCTATATCATCAATTCTATATAATCCTGCTTTTTCTTGCTTGCGTTGACAGTGCGCCCTGCTACGGGTCCTGTGGCATGCAATCTTGTGGGAATATACATTTAAAAGGTTTGCTGTGACCACTTTACATTAACATCCTGGAACTGAAGCTCCTTAATTCAGAGGCAACCATTGAAGCAGATGATTTTGCTGAGCAACATCAAACAGCATTAGCTGTAGTTGAGACTCTTAATGTAAACATGATAAGTTGGGTGTCAAGAAATATGGGCTCTCTCATTGATCACGGAACAAGTACAGAGATTTCGCTGGGTCTTGACATTCCCAGCACTTCATCAATTATTCAGGCTCTGCTGCAGGCGTTTGGGACACACAGGGCTGTTTAGCATTATGCTGTAACTCTGCACTCCCAGGTTCTCTGTCGGGACACATGCTCCGTTGTTCCTCTGCACCTGCCGGAGAGCTTCTGACAGGCTTGTGTGTCCACTGAGAGCATCTATCTATCTGTCCGTCTTTCTTTCTGTATTCACAATAGTCTATCACTAATTATTTTATTTTTTTTAGTTCTGAGGTTCAAAAATGTTTAACTGTAGCTGACAGTACATACATGCACATCTCTCGCCAGGTCATTTACATCTACAGTGTAAATTTGTCCAATCAGTGTCCACCGCTGTGTTTGAACAGAGGATCAATGGTGGGAATCTTTTGTCTTAGAGATGATTAGCATAATGATGAGCTGGCTCTGACCTCACAGCTGCCATCAATCACAACTTCAAAGCTTGAGTTGACCTTGAGTTTGGTTCTGAACTAAAACCTTTAAGATGTCGTTTGAATGTGTTTAAACAAAAGTGATAAGGATGGATGGCATATAAATGATGACTGTTTAATGGAAATTTCAAACAGAGTGATTCATGATAAAGGTTTCTGTCAACAGGACATGCTTCTTTTAATCTAAAGGTCATCTCATGCTTGTTAAGGAAATGGTGTTGATTTCTGCAGCTGCTGGTAAAAATTTTCTTCACCGAAGCCCAACAGGGTGGCATTTCCTTTGAGTCATGGAGAGATCAGATACACTTCAGTTCTCTGTAATTCAAAAATTTGCGCCGGAACAGTGAAAATGTGTTCTGCTATTGCTGATTTCATTTTAAATGTTATCTTCACTATTATGCACATTTGTAACGGAGCTTTTGCTACATTTTTCTGCATCCATTCGAGGCTCTTGAGATTTTTACAGACCCTTAAATAAGAAATCTTCCTTGCATTCATAAAAAGGTCATGTACTGCAAAAGGTCAGTATTTACTCAAGCCGTTCCAAACCTGTGTGACTTACTTTCTTCCATGCAACACAAAAGAAAAATACTTGAATATTTTACTAGTCAGTTTTATATGCAATGGAAATAAAAGAAAAACTGAAGCATTCAAGCTTCACAAGAACAGAAAAGCATAGTGGTAACAATCCAAAAAGCTTAAGTATTATATTCCAAATATATTTGACTGTAAAAAAGTCAAAAATTGTTTATAAAAATCATCCCACTCATAAATATGCATGCTTACATTTGAGATCTTGAGAAAAGTAGCAAAATATTTTTGTCCATGTATTATTATTTTAAATTTGAATCTTTTAATGAGTGAATTGATCCAGTTCATTCATTAATCAAACCGATTAGGTTGTCAAGTTCAAATAACTCTTGAGTAATGTATAAATGATTAACCTACAAATCTGTACCTCATACATGTAAATACAGTATGACTATCACATGACTTGAGAAGGCTTTAAATATAGGGCATATACAGTATAGACCACTTTTCGATGCCTCTGCAGCTTTTTTGAAGACCATGTACCATTTTTGTGTATCACTCGAGAGTCAGTTCATCATTTTTTAGATGAGCTATTCCTTTAAAACCATATGTAAGGTATCGGCAGCACTGACTAGTTTGAGGGGAATTAACAAGTTTATAGTAGAAAGTTCACTGGAGGATTTGAGCTCCAGACATGAGGTTAAAGGGATAGTTCAACCAAAAATGAAAATTTGATGTTTATCTGCTTATCCCCAGGGCATCCAAGATGTAGGTGACTTTGTTTCTTCAGTAGAACACAAACTGAGATTTTTAACTGAAACTGTTGCAGTCTGTCAGTCTTATAATGTAAGTGGATGGGAATCACATCTAAAACATACAATAAAACAAAACAAACACAAACGAAATCAAATGAAACCCTGCGTCTCATGATGATACATTGATGTGTAAAGACACAAAACGATAAGTCTGTGCAAGAAACTGAACAGTATTTATATAGTTTTTTACCTCTGATTCACGCAATGTGCAAACTGTTTGAACTCTAAATACATCCTCCTGAGCGCGTCTAAAGCAGGCGCGGGAGGAGGCTTCTTCTTCTTCTTGCTTTACAGCAGTTAGACATTGTGCACAAGTGCATTACCGCTACCAATCTCTCAAGTGGACCTAATTGAGATTGTAGATAAAGTGTCAGTGGTACATTTGAGAGATAGGTGGCGCTAATGCACTTATATGTCTGCGATCCTCCAAAAAGAAAGAAGATGCCTCACGCACCTACTGCTGAGAATGTGCTTAGGAGAGTTCTTAAAATTTTCAGTTTGTGATCTACAGAAGTAGGGCTCTATGATTTCCGCAATGCAGAAAATGCGGATGGAATCGCGGAATCCAGTCATAAAAACGTAATTTACATGTATGGAATGTTATGAAATTTGCCCAATTTTGAATGAATTAATCAAAATTAGGTCATAGCACTTACATCAAATCGCGATATGGACTAATATCTGTAAATATTAAGCCGGAAAAGTCTATTTAAATATGGATCCTGCGTGTCTGTGTTGAATGGCGCAGACGCGGAAGCGCGACTTAGTTTATTACACTCACTGAAGCGCGCGTGGCGCTCGTCGTGATTTCAGCTTCTGTCGTCTCACTAGGTAAGGACGCAAACACATGAGGAACAACTCCAGAGCTGCTCTGACAGAGATACTTCATGAGCATTTGACGGTTTGATTTGCGTAAAACTACTGTCATATCACACAGAACTGTAAAGGTATTCCCGGTAACCCGTCAAAATAAAAGTCTGGTTTAATTTAAAGACAAGTATTTGCCAGAAATGTATTAATATTGTTCAGGAGACTGCACATAGCTTACTACTACTACTAAAATGAAACAAACTTTTTTTTTTTTTTTTTAAGGAATAAACACACAACATTTCCTCCATGTTTCATTTTTAATAGTAAATCCCCTTTGTTTACCAAAAAATAAAGTTAAACTTTTAATACATTGTTGTGTAAATGTATAAGTGTTATGATTTTTATTAATTAGACTTGATGTTTGATTAATACAAATTAGATTTAACCATTAAAAATGAGTTGAGAAAAATTAAAATGGAAAAAAAATGGAATCCAGAAAAATAATAACAGAAAAAACGGACTTTGAAAAAATAAAAATAAAACAGAATTTGGGAAAAAATAAAATGGATTTCATAGGGCCCTACAAAAGAAACAATGTCACCTACATCTTGGATGCTCTGGGAAAAGCAGATAAACATAAAATTTTCATTTTTGGGTGAACTATCCCTTTAATATGAAAGAACACCCAAATTAAAAATATATGAAATGCATACAGTATATAAGCACAAACGGTGTTCTGTGAAGCCCGACAGTTTAGTCATGATGAAAGACATGGCTGTGGTTTGTAAACTTCAGCAGAGTTTACAGAGAATTTGAGAAAAAGTTGTGATCACGTTCTGAGGAGCACAGTGCCAGCGGTCTTGTAGCTGCTTGTTTCTATTTATACGTAGACAAGCACGTTTCATGGGTTGCCTGAGACCGAGTGTATCAAGCTGACAATTTCATATGCAATGCAGTGAAGATATAAATAAAGTCTCTTCTCCAAGGAGCGAGATGAAGAGAACTTTAGAATCCTAATTTGCATCGAAACATCTCAAATTTATGATGCGGTGATGTTATATTTCTTTAACGCGGTTCAGAATTTTCTTTAAATTAGATAAGCTTGCAAATTGCCTTAAGCTGGATGTTTTTTTTTTATGTAGATCATGTTTTATTTACATCTGTTTTTGACATACTAGATTACGACATTAGTGGATTCAAAGATAAAGATTCCAACAGATCATCCATCCATCATTGGTTCTGTTACCAGGTGCTCATCTGAATCAAAGAAGCTAATAACAGCAGCCACTTTTTTGGCTTTACTGAATGGTTTGTCTAATGATGGCAATTTGTCGGCGATAGCCTAGTGGGCAGTGGGCTGACATATTACTGCGTTGCATTGCAAACATCCCAAGTTCGAATCCCGGCTAAAGGGACTTTTCCTGATGCCACCCAACTCTCTCTTTCTAATAAATAGAGGTTATTTGAAATTGAAATCTTTTGTAACTTTATAAATGTTTCTACTCTCACTATTAATAAATTTAGTGCATTCTTGCTGTATAGAAGTCTTAATTTCTTTGATCAGTAAACAGCAACAGCAGAGAGTTACCAAAAAAGCAATATTAAAGCAGTCCATACTAATATTTTGTAATTTGCATATTCACACCGGCTACTAAATATCTCCTTTTGAGTTTAACTAAAGAAACAAAGCAATGCAGGTTTGAAACAACATGAGGATGTATGAATTATTATGGCTGTGATGTCACTCAGTGTCTGCTGTTGTAATTCTTAACTTCAGATGTGATTAGCATATGGCCCTTTAATTTTGCTGTGAATGTGCTGTATTTCCTGTGTGTTTGAGTATTCGGTGGCAGCAGAACAGAGGCAAAGTATTAAACAATAATGTGCAGTCTTTTGCCTCAGGGGCCAATGGTGAGACTGTGCCATGAGCGAGAATTTGTGATCTAATTTAGGGGCAGTGAGGCGTTGAGTCTCCTCTCTGCGGACTTTTGGCTCCCTATACCAATCCATTTGCCCCTTTTTTTTTTTTTTTTTTTTTACTGACCAGCCGCTCAAAACTTTTCCAGAGCAGTTGACCCAGGGCAGCAGAGCCCTTCTAAAGAATGGACAGGCCTTTGGCATTTCCTGGCATAGTGGAGATGTTTGATGTTAAAGTGGGTCCTGACCTAGAATATCATGCAGATAACACAAAATGCACTTATTAAATTAATTTTCATGAATCAGTTCCTCTATCTATTTGTCTATCTGTCTGGCTGTCTGTCTGGTTATTTGTTAAACAATACATGCATTGAATAAGAAGCTTAATCAGCTTTTAAAATAAATGTTTTATTGCTCAGCCCTACTGCTGTGCCTGTTTCATTATTATCAAAGTCATATGAGTCCGGAGAACCAGATTTGGCATATCAGAGCAAAAATACCAAAATATTTCTCGGCATGCAGAGGCGAGAGAGAAAAGTGCATGAAAGAGCCCAGGGATGGTGTGCAGGGCTGAGATTCCAGAGACAGGGCTGAAAGATTGAAATGTCAGATATGAGTCAGACCCGCCAACCACAAAGAGATCATGGCACTCGCACACGAATGAGAACAGAAGACAGAAAGGCTATACTTGGAAAGACCCAAATTTCCTAGCCCACACACACAGCGTGTTATGAGTTAAATCCTGTTTTATTGATGGGGTGAAAAGGACTTTTCAAATCAAAATGTTTTTGACAAGTTGCATTTTTCAATGTGCAGTGCATTTGCCCGGAGCTCAAAGCCCTTTTGAGCTCGAAGTTCATCTTTTTTCTGGATAAAAACAGTTGTGTTCTGTTAGCCCAAAAATATGGCATAATGATCTGTTTAAGGCACTGCTGGCCTTTAAAACTTGACCTCTACAGTAAGTGTGACCTCCAGCACATGAGCAGCTCCTCTGAACTGATTCTTCTGGAAAGGTGAGAAGAAGACAGAGGTTTTAAAATGGCAATAGTTTTGCTCTTGATCAGATATATCTAACCTATGGTTGTTTCTACTGGGATTGTGGACCATATTTTTTTATCTACATTTTATTTTAGTCAAACATACAAACTTCATAGTGCAGATGAGATGCTAGATTCTCAATGCGGTCCCTTGAAGTCAACTTACCAGTTCAGTTGTGCTCAGAAAGACAAATGGTGACATCTAGTGGTGACCTGGTGGTATAACAGCTGCAACACACATTCTTCACTGTGTGCATTATTTCAAATCTGAAATCTGCTGGCTGGTTATCTGACGAGGCTGTGTGCTATTCCTCAGATCATCACACAGAAGTACAGCCGCTTCTCATGGGTGGCAGAGCTGATCCAGATCTTCACCACCATCAGTATAACCGTGAGCTTCCTCGTGATGGGCACAGCCATGAAGCACACCAGTGAGTTTTTTTTTTATTATTATGCTCTAAGTGCTTCATCATGCATGTATTAGAATTTGTAAAAAATATATATATATCCCATCATCACTCTGTTGGCCATGTGATGCCTATGTTAATCAAACAAACTTTAATATATCTTATATAAATTAATTTCCATTATACATAATGTTTTGGCATTTTCTTGGTTAAAAAAAAACATTACATAAAAAGATAGAACAAAAATAATTCAGTTTGGTGTTTTATTAACATTTATTTATTATTTTAAATAATAATTATACATTTCATAGTGTTTTTATGCATTTTTACATTTATTCCAAAATAATAATGAAAGGCAGTAACAGTTTGAACATTAGTTAACATGAACTAACAATGAACAACACTTCTACAGCATTTATGAATCTTAGATACTATTTACACTAAGTGAAAATAACTACAGGATGTTAAAATAGCAGGATTTTCTGCTGTATATACTAATTTCAAATAGTGGCAATTATCTGCACCTTGTATTGTAGAACATTATAAAACACAAAAACAGTTTGCAGTTCTAACATATATAATTTTAATTCAAATTATTAGATGGATGTCACCTTATAGGGACAATATAAGCCCATGCATAGCCATGATATCAAAGTGGGTCCGTTGTTCACTTAGTCAATAATGCCATCATTTCTTCATTCAGGCCGAGAGCTGGCACAAAAAACATTTAAAGCATGAACCAATCACATCCAATCATAACCGATCATATCCAGTTATATCATGATGGAGGCATTGCCTCCTCTCACGTGACTTTCCCCCATTCATTCTCAGTTACCCCTCACTAAACCCACAGCACACTAAGGGGTCTCTGTTGTAAGTCAATGGGCTGAAGGGAGGCAAGCCTCTGCAAGTATCCTACCTGCAGGTGTCGCTGTTGGGCAGTGTTTCTTTATAAAAAAAAAACATGCTTTTAAATGTCATATTTATTAGTGATATTTGCATTGTTTAATTTATGTAATATAGATTTTTTTCTCATCAAATTTTTTGAGGAGACACTGCCTCCCTTGCCTCACCCCAGATGGCATTTAGAGGCTTTTGCATCTGAACTCTTCATATATATATATATATATATATATATATATATATATATATATATATATATATATATATATATATATATATATATATATATATATATATATATGTGTGTGTGTGTGTGTGTGTGTGTGTGAAATATCTCCTCCTAATATAAAAAAATTGAAAATAAAGATAAAAAATATATATATAATAAACTGTAACAGAGTTGATCAGTCGCCATGCAGTAGCAAACCCAGATTTCGAAGAGTTTTCCTCACCGGTCTGCCAGTGGACTCACCAGTGTCCTACACATGATCAAGGCCTCCTCCGAGGTTCTGACTCTGACTGCTCTTGGCTCTCTTACACTGCCTGCTGCATCTATCACAGAGGCTGAAGCCAGTCCAGCCAAGCTCTCAGCAGAGGGTGTCGGTGTGAATTATGTCCAACCCATGGCTCACCAGCGTATGAATTCAAATAGCCTCTGTAACACATTACAGTGAGTTGCATGTGACACATTCCATCTGTTAATGCTGAGTGAGTGTGATCTCGCATCTGGCTGTTAGTTGCTAGTGTGAAACAGTATTGTGTAGGAAGAGACTGTATGAAGTAACTATGATGCTGCAGAGCAGGTTAATTGAAAAGACTAATTATTCTTAAATTGAATAAGAAGATTAATGTCAGAGAGAGAGATAGCCATGGATTAATTATTACCTGGAATCTTGTTTTCAGACACAAAACATCCCATAGTCAGAACTTGGAACAAATATTCCAAACAGTCTTCTTTTAAAGGTGAACAGAGTATGTACATTTATATATAATGTAAATGTAATATGTAAACATTTTAAAATGTAATTTATTCATGTAATGATGAAGCAGAAACTAAAGCTTAATATGTGTCCCTGGACCACAAAATCAGTCATAAGTAGCATGGGTATATTTACAGTAATAAGCAAAAATACACTGTATGGTTCAAAATTCTAGATTTCACTTTTATACCAAAACTTATTAGGATATTAAGTTAAGTTCATGTTCCATATTTTGTACATTTGCTACCATAAATATATCAAAACATAATTATTGATTAGTGATATGCATTGCTAAGGACTTCATTTGGAAACTTGAAAGGTGATTTTCTAAGTATTTGAATTGTTTTGACCCTCAGACTCCAGGTTCTACTAATATTTACATTTACATTTATTCATTTAGCAGACGCTTTTATCCAAAGCGACTTACAAATGAGGACAACAGAAGCAATCAAAAACAACAAAAGAGCAATGATATAAGTGCTATAACAAGTCTCAGTTAGCTTAAACGCAGTACAGAATAGTTTTATAAATAGTATAAATAGTTGTTTCTCAGCCAAATCTTGTCCTGTCATAACAAACCATACTCCAATGGAAAGTTTTCATATGGTGTATACATTCCCTAGACTGCTTCTGTGCTCCAGGGTCACGTATTTTTGTGGAAATGGTGATTTTTTTTTTTAATAAAGTTATTTGAAATAATAACTTTAATGCCTTTACAAATAATAATAATAATAATAATAATAATAATAAATCTGTCAATTTTGAACAGTGCATGTGTAGTACTTGAAGTACTAAAGTAAATAAAAATACATAAAAAAATAATTATTGTTAAATATTGTATATATTTAATATTATATATAAACCAATTGGTCTATATAGACAAAAAAAGTCTATATTGAACTATAAAAAAAAAAAAAACTATATTGACCGAAAAATCAATAAAAGCGTAAAACATTTAAGTGAACATAAAAATATTTGTAAAAATATATAAAATGTGAACACTGATTTTCACTGCAGTTAACAAAAAAAAACTATATATATATATATATATATATATATATATATATATATATATATATATATATATATATATATATATATATATATATATATATATATATATATATATATATATATAGTTTGTGTGTGTGTACATGAATGTGATATTTTTTCCTATCTGTGGCCTTAAAGAAACCTCGCTAATAAAGCATTTCATGATTCTCTCTTTACAATGTAGCCATCAGATTCCCGCAGCACTATTTTCATGAGCTAACGTGCTTCTGCTTTCAGTCGATGGCCTCGTCTCCTCACACTGGACGGAGAACGCTGAACGGATGGCCAGGATCAGCTCACAGTGGAGGACATCAGGCCAGAGCTTCCAGCACTGCAGACGGTAAACTCTGGATTCAGCCCTGACAGATCATTTCACACACCATTTCTTACAGCTTTACAGCCCATCAGCGCACACACAGCCAGCACATTCCTTTACCCTGCTAATAAAAAAGGCTTTTGCTGCATTAAAAACACTGGCTTTGATAAATCGCAATAACTTCCGCTTTCCCTTCTTCCAGGTTCTTCAGCACTTTCATGTCCTTTTTGGCTTTCGGCCTCATTTTTGTCGTTTCAGCTTGTGATCCGAAGGTCAGTACTCATTAGAAGCTGATGTTTGGAGTTTATGCTAATAATGTGATGATTCATGTGGATTAGGTTCACATATTTCTTCTTTTATACAGCTGCAGTACATCTCATTAGAGGAAGGATGTGCACAGAATAAATATAACATCGAGCAGCCACTAGTGATTACAGAGGAAGTAGAATGCATTGATTCCCCAGGTTCAGCCACTGCTGGAAGGTTTTGCATTGATAAAAAGCTTCAACAGGTGGACTGCCAGTTATTATTTTGCCAAAAGTGCAAATATGCATTAAACAAAAAATACAGTATTCAAATAAATGATAACTAAAGTGCTGCATGTTGCATTTTAAGCCTAGTCTATCAGTGTTATTTTAGTATTATTATGTGTATATTATATTTAGCTTTAGTCTATTTTAGTTTTAGTTTCAGTTATATAAATATTTCAGTTTACAATTATTTTAGGCAGTTGATTTTTTTCATTAAAACTGTTCTTCATTTTCCATCTAATTATTGTTAATGAAAACTAAAATAAATAACTAATAAGATATATACTAAAACTAAATTCCTTAATACGTAATAAACAAAATAAACATTAACTGAAATGAAATAACCTGTTAAAATGTTTTACTTCCGCTAGATGCTAAGATAACATTTGTCATTTTCTTTTATTTGAACTTGAATAACTGGAATAACTAAAGCTAAATATATATTTAAAAAATCATTTTATTAATTAAATAACAATTTAGACAAATAAAAAATGACAAAAAACACAGTGAAATTATACACACACACACACACACACACACATATAAACTCTTATTAAAAATCTTAACTCAAAATATCAATGATACTAAAATAACACTGATTTCTACTACCAAAAATGTTTAATAGATATAATTAGAAATATTAATTATTAAAAAAACTATTAAAGTTTTCCCATCTAATTATCTGTTGCATAGGGATATTAAAATAATAGATTAGGCTTAAAATGCATCACAACACTTCAATTATCAGTGTTATTTTAGTATTATTATTTATTTGTATATATTTTATTTATCACTTTAGCATAAACCTATTTTAGTCAATGTTTCATTTTACATTTTTTTAATTATCCATTTGATTGCTTTTTACAGTTTTTTATTGTTTACCATAACGGTTTAGTTAATTTTTGCTATTTTTATTATTTATGCTATAAAAATAAATAAATAAATAAAAACTGTTTACAACTCCAGGACACTTCTGTATAGGGCTGGGCAATGTGAGCAAAAATTAATATCTCTGTATTTTTTGGCTGATTTGCGGTATACGATAGCCTATATATCGTATTTGGATTAAACAAATAAAGTGAATGGAAGAATGTAGGCATATATTATGTTCAGAAAAGGGGTTAAAATCACATTACATTATAACATTGCAAACTAAAAAAAATATATAATTTTTAAAGCAAAAGTTAAAGTTACTAAACTAAAAATGAAAATATTAAAAATCACAGACTAATTGAGTATAAAGGCTATGTTTTCCATCTGGTTATCCATTGTGTAGGGATTTGTTGTGATGCTTGACAAAGTGGTCTCCTTCTCCTTGAACACGGAGGTGGGCTTGTTCATCTTCCTCATGCTGAGAGCCTCCAGATCCCAGCGTTTCAAGTGAGTAAAAGCATTTGTTCATCCATATCCCCATCCGTCCTCCTGTTTCACTCCTCCTTTCTGTTTCCAGGCATCTGACGGTGACTCTGCCGGCGAGCGAGAGACTCTTCAGGCTCCACTGGCTGCTGCCCATCTACTTCCTGTTCGCCGTAGCTTACGACGTCTTCAAGAGCATCCTAGAGATCACTGAGAACATGGCGCTGGTCCTCCACACCAACTCTTCTCTTGGATGAGAACGACTGGATATCAGGTGGGACAACATATGCTGCTGAGGTCTCTCAGGAACGGACAGTTATTACCTCACACAACACACACAACTCCGGAGGATACACACACTGATCACAGAACCAGCCCAAACGTCGTTCACAGTACCGCAGCAGTGTACAGTAGGTAAAAAAGGCCCCTAGTTCTGACAAGCTAAGACTATTTTGATATCCTCCCAGTTCAATTTAAGTTAGGACACATATTTTGATTTCCTCAACAATACTCGGTGATTAAATCTGCAGTCGTGTCATCAAACCATAGCAACGTTCCAAGAAGAGCTGCTACAAAAAGAACTTGAAGTAAATCATGGGCTGTTATTGTATCCAGTATATAATTAGTGATTTAACGAGCAGGCTGGAGTGCTTTGACGAGGAAGAAACCACAAGACAACAGAATGAAATACGGTGATTTGATTCAAGAGGTTGGAGTTGTTTATGTATGTCTAGATCACATCATTCGGTTTTAAAACTGCACGGATTGATATTATGTAATAAATGATTCAAATACTTTCTTGGCAAGATTATGTTTAATATGGCTGCTATTCAATTATAGAAATGGTTCAACCAAAAAAATGGGAATTATGTTGACAAGAACATACATAAAATAATCTAAAACGTAAATTATAATATTTAGCTTGAGGTCTGGAAGTTGTTGTTGTGGTTTTTTTTATAAATAATACTTCTATTCAACACGGATGCATTAAATTTATCAAAAGTGAGAGTAAAAACGTGTTACAAAGATTATATTTCAGATAAATGCCGTTCTTTTCAACTTTCTATTCATTAATTCAAAAAAAAAAAAAAAAAAAACTTTCCGCAAAAATATTACCCGGTTTTGAACACAAATTATATTTCTTGAATGATTTGCAAAGAATTTTTTTTAAAAAATATATTAAAATATAAAACAGATATTTTATATATACTTTATATAAAAAAACCCCGAACCCCAAAGTTGTATATAAGAAAAGTTTTTAAACTTACAGTGGAAAAACAATAGCAATGTCTTATCTGCCTAATTAAATGGACTTTTAAATGACAAAGCAAAGCAAAATCAAGCAATATTAACCAATGATGTTACAGTCTGGAATAATGACAAAAACACAAGTGACATTAGTAGGCATAAATAATGGATTTTCTTTCTTTAGGTAGTCTGGTTCCGTTTTAATTAACTATAGCGGTTTAATTGGCACCATCACTTAATATTAAATAGTCAGACCAGGAGAATAAAAAAAACACAGCCATAATATCAAAATATACTTTATTTTGGACTCCAGATCTGATTTAAATGACAACAGATCAATGCAATGCAGGGGGAATTTTTGCAACCAAAAACATTTGACTGGGGAAACAAAGATCAGGTGTGGGGACATCTGAGAACTCAAGAGTGAGCAGAACTGAGGTCGAAGCTGTACACCCTCAAACCCACCTCCAGTAGTTTGTCGGGATTTTCTTTTTTCTCCCTCTTTTTTTTTTTTTTGCGTATTTACTCTTTTTATTTTATTTTTATATATATATATATATATATATATATAGCTACAAAGAAATATGCATTACAAAAGTTTTTTTTTTTAAAAGAGTACAAAAAGTCCAGGAGACACAGATGCAGTAAGAATAATGATTCGAAACGACAGAGGAACTGAAGGTTGTTGTGAGCAGGCAGACGCTGGGGCAAAGGGACGACTCAAACACCCTTCTGTTGTCATAGGCTGTAATAAATAGTGTTCAGATGTTTTTCCACTTTTTTTTTTTTAATCCGTTTCAAATCTTTAAATACGACACCTTGGTTTAAATGCAAGGTTATAGCCTAAAATATCTCTGTGAGGGACAAAAAAAAAAAATTCAGAGAGACTTTTGCACTCTTGGGGTCTGTGACTTTTTTTTCCCACTGGATGTCTAAACACGGAGAAAAACAAAGCACATTAGTACAGACTGTCCTCATGCAGGCCATTACTGTAAATGAACATCAGCATCCCATTAAATGTCAGTGCAGAGAACCCCAAAAGCACTAAAATAATGTCTCTCCAATGTTTGCTCAATGTTCTGTCAACAGACTTGCTTTAGGTTTTGGGTTCTCCAACAAAAAATGCTTAAATTTTATATTTAGCATAATAGAGAACAAAAAAAAAATACTGGAACTGAAAGACAAAATGAATTTAGTAAATAATCCAATTATTAAAACAAAGTACAAATGATGCTGATGGGTTTAATTTAAAATATTTCAAATCTAAAGCAAGTTTTTCTGTTTCCAACCCACATGTATGTCAAACTTCTGTAATTCGAACACCACGTCTACGATTGCCAAACAAAATTTGTTGGTGTTCTTTTTAAGGGAACGTCTACCAACTAAATACAGTAGTATGAGTGAACGGATGCATTTTCTGTGATGTGCATGCCTGTTTTTGTTGTTGTTGTGGTGGTTAATGTATCTCTCATTTGGGGGGAAAGCAGGGTTCGAGGGGAAGAGAAGATTACAGTTACACAATAGCATAAAAAGGAAAACCAAAGAACAAGGAAAATATTGATTTTTTTTTTCTCATGTCCCCACACTGTTGAAATCACAAAACATCCAGTACCAAAAAGACTAAATATCTGTACTTGTGTTAAACGGAGGAAACCGTGAGTCTTGGAATCATGCAGCTGTGACGTCAAATCAAATGTGCGAAAGAAAGAGGGGGGGGGGGGAGAAAACGGTATGTCTGCACACTGAAACGGAAACTACCAACAAAGATTAAAATCCTTTCGTTCGTTTATTTCGATGAGATTGGTTTTGAAGAACAAATAGTAAAATATCTTCCAAATTTGGTACATATACAGTCTTCTTGTCTTTCTTTCTTTCTTCCTCTGTTATATTGTTTTTTTTTTTCACCTTACAAAAGTCATTTGAATGTCTCGGGTTGGAATCACATCCTCTCCGCTCGGCTTGTGGCGTCAGCGTGCTTGTGTTTGTCTGTAGTGGCTGGCCATGGTTCAGGGACTGTAGCAGTTTGAGGGTCAGGGACAGTCATTTTGGCTATGTACACATTCATAGTCGGTCCATGGCTTCCAGCAAGCAGCGCTATTTCCGCAGATCTAATACACAAACCTACAAATGAAAGCAGGAAAATATTTAGTATAGGCATTATCCGTTACTTTTATTTGTGGTGCAGAGCACTAAACTTGTACTTACAGAGCCGTCCGACGCACTTGCTCCTACTTTGTCTCCTGCTGCATTCCAGCAAACTTCAAAAATGCCCCCCGTCCCCCTGTAGCTATGGACTAAAGCACCAGTCTGTGGAAATGAGAGCAATGAGAGTTCAGATCCAGCTGCATTTGGGCATTCTCTGGATGGGATGGATCAGAGCTCCTCTGGTCTTACCTGTGTGTTCCAGATGTGGACACATTTGTCAAAAGAGCCGCTGGCTAGATGGCGTCCGTCAGGGCTGAAGGCCACGCTGTACACGGGCTCCTGGTGTTTGGTTAGTGTGTGGATGCAGATGCCTCGATCTACATCCCAAAGCCGAACAGTGGAGTCAAAGGAAGCACTAGATGTGTCAGAGGGAAAAAAATTAAATGTATTAGTTTTATTAAACACCACACATTTTATTAGGGCTGTAACACCAAAAAATATATTATTTTAATCATTTTATGACTTAAAACCACAGTAGATTGTTACTGCCATGTCAATGAGTATGTGTGTATATATATATGTGTGTGTATGTATATATGATAGTAGAACATACAGTAAGTGAAGTAGGATCGAGAGAGTGGGGTGCCGATGCACTTTTTTTGGAAAACGGTTGGAAAATGATGTTCATTAACAGGTGTGTGCGTGTGTGGTAAATAATCAAAAAAAAATTGTCTGTAATAAAGTATACTAGTCTATAACTACTCACAGTAGCAAATGTGCAACAATAGCTTTCCCCCAACTTTCATTAATATGAAAATCTCCGAAGCAAATCTTTCTAAAAGTCTGTTTCCTTTAACTGAACTGGATCTGGTTTCATTTTGAATGGGTACTGTAAGTGCACTACTGAGTGTGTACTACTCTACCTGGCCAGCATTAGATTGGCATTAGGGTTGTTGGTTCCTGGACCTGTGGGGCTCCATTTGATAGTGTAGATTTCTTTGCTGTGAGCTTGCAAATCATGAACACAAGTGTCCTGTTTCATACTCCAGATCTAGGATAATGGAAGAAGCAATTATTTAGACCACCAGGACAGCACTTGCATTATCAAAACAACTGCTGAAATGTGTACCGCAGACTTGCATTCGGCTTAGTAGCACAGTATGAAAAAATGAATTCATAAATAGCATTAGATGGAGTCTTACCTTAAGAGTCATATCATCAGAACACGACGCCAGCAGGTTACCAGTTGGATCCCATTTGATTGCATTAACTTCATTCTGGAAACAGAGAGAAAGAGTTTGATATTGATCCTTTTGGAAGACTGGACATGTAGGAAAGACAGGACAAGCAGACAGGTCTTACTGTGTGTCCTTGGAATGTCTTAATGGGTCGGTCCTGGCCTAGTTTGCACACATGGATGCACATGTCTGTGCTACAGGAGGCAAACGTGTTGTTACTCTGCCAGTCCACGTCCAGAGCGGGTGCTGAGGTGAGAGGGAGAAAAGGCTACAGCATAAGAGCTCTTTCCCCCAAAACAGTCAATAATATTTCTGATATGGTGAACAATTCAATTTAAACTGGAATCTGTGTGAACCTGAGTGAAACGGGAACTGCTGTTTGGCTTCCCCTGTGTGAGCATCCCAAATGATTGTTGTCTGAAGAAGAGAAGGAAATATTAAATAATCTGTGACGGGGTAAAATATACATTATATTTAAAGGTGATGTGGGTCATTTATGTTCCACTCGCAACATGTATTAACTGATAAGGATATTTATTAATTATCAGATAGCTCAATTTCATTTATTATAACAAAGTACTAAAACTATAATAAATAAAAATTTATATATATAGTTTTTGTTGTTGCTGTTTAAAAATGAAGAACAATTACAAAAAGAAAAAAAAGTTTAAATTAAAGTTAAACATTATTTTTATATTTTATTTAATAGTAATATGTCAGAAACCGTGTTAATTTCGGGTAACGAAGACGAAAAATATTAGTTAACTAAATTTTTCTGTGACTAAGACGAGACGTTGACGAGCTAAAAATAATATCTGATGACGAAATTAATGCTGCGTCTTCGTTAACTAGATGAGACTGGACTATAATGTTATTTGAGGAATACTGGACATTCAAAATGCATCCTATAGGCTATTGTCCGTCAAGATGTCCCTGTCATTGGATTGCGATCGGATAAGAACCATTCACATTTCTAGTCAGTATTGCAGCCACAGTGGATGGATAGACTAATAAAACGTGAACTAGCAATCTGAAACAATGGCCTCAGCACCTGAAGGAGTAGGGATAAGGTAACCAGACATCCCATTTTTCCTGGGAGTCCCAATTCATTGTCAATTAACAAAGTTAGTTAAGACGGGATAGGTGAAATCGTGCTGATAGAAGTGCTCTCTCTCTCGCGCGAGCGTGTGAACGTGTGTCAGTATTTCATGCATGCCTTCCATCTTAAAAGGACAGCATTCCAAATTAAATACCTATCTGTCATTAATTTTAACCAACAAATGTTAAATGTATACGTTAAGTAAAACCTACAGTATCTGGAAAATTAGTTTTTAATTTTTTTTTAGTTTTTTTAAAATTAGTTTTTAATTTATAAACTTTATATATATATATATATATATATATATATATATAAAGTTGCTCCTTTTTCACTTCTGTTAAAGGGATAGTTCACCCAAAAATGAAAATTGGCATAATTTATGTCATAAATGTCAATTTTTTTTTTTAAGATTTTCCAAATTCAGTCCTTAATTTAAATTTCTCATAAGCTTAATTGATTTGGTCTAAAGAGAGAAGAATTAATGATTATTTTTAAAATAGCAACCAAATACATTTTGCTAACTACAGTTTAGCTAAAACTATTGACTAAAAGTAGTGACTAAAAGTTAACAAAAATGCAATGACTTTTCGTCGACTTAAACTATGAAAGACTTAAATGACTCAAATGTGACTCAGGGTGCTTTCACATCTCTGTTCGATTCATTGGCCCTAACCAAGGGCAAACAACTATACATTGTAGCATTTTTCAGCTTTTTTAGTTTCTTTTGACACCACACTGATTGCTTTGGTCCGTACCAGTTGAAACGAACCAAAATGCAGTCACATGACAACATCCACAATCACTCATTGGCCATGATGTATTTCCTAAACTGCTTTTCGATTGGTCAGAATTTACGTGTGGGAAAATTCCAACATAAGAGGAAAAGCCAGCAAACAACACGGAGACAACACAACTATGGAGAGACGACTGCGCGGACTGGTTTTGTCCCTGGCCATAATCTATTACATTGTTTGTATACACTACAATATGCAAAAATACATTTCTATAATGAAGCGCGGATATGGCTTGAAACCAACGTTCTAATGCACTGCAAACGACGAGCGGGAATCGCTCGTTACTTCAAGCGGAGGCGTGCATTAATTCTTCTTAACTCTGACATGCTCATGGTCATCTGACCAAATTTCTATGAGGCTCCGCACCTCTTCATTACTCCAAGTTTGTCCACGAGCTGCCATGCTAAAGTGCAAACTGTCAACAAACACTTCCTATCCTATAATGCACAACACAGCTGACTACGGCAGCTGGTTTAGTCCAAAAATGATCAGTACTTTTTGCAGTTTGGGTCTTTTCGAAGTCGGATCACATTCTCACCACGAACAAACCTCTCCAGAGTTCGTTTGAAAGCGTAACGAGACCACCTATTCAAGCAGGTCTCGGTACGCTTGTTTGGTCCGCTTTTGGTGCGCACCCGAGTGCGATTGCTGCTTTCTCACCTGCCCAAACAAACTGCAGCAAACGGGGAAACAAACTCTGGTACGATTCAACCGAACTAAATGAGGCAGGTGTGAAAGCACCCTAAGACTAT